>NW_026862455.1:0-120782 GCF_026571515.1 Ruditapes philippinarum | reverse complement strand
AAAAAAAAAAACGATCACATTCTTGTTCCACTCTCCGAGAAAAAAAAGCCCGATAGCCGGCCACTCTCCGCTTATTCTCTTATTCTTGTATCTTATAGTAATCAATAAAGATTAAACAGGCATTAACTTATGATGTTAATGAAAAAGCGATTAATAGAATTATTTTACACATATCATCGTACGTTCTTAAAACAATATGATTATGTAAGTAAAATAACAATAGTTATCAACTGAAAAGTATATTTTCCTACTAAAAACAGCGTATCATTTTTAAAAGAAAATTGGTGAAAATATTAATAATTACCGTTAATCATTATGATATTAATTTATTGATAACACATATATCTAGTTAAATGAAATAGAATTTTGTTTGAAACAAATCATTTAGGCAGAACTGAATGATGCAGACCCGATGCAGAAATCAAACATGCCGGACAGTTCATGGACTGTTTACCGTCGATCATTTTGTAGCGCTTTTTCATTTGACGTCACTAACGTCCCGTCAATTTCCCGTTATAATTCTCATCCTTTCCTGTTTATGATTTCGTTTCGTGCAGTTTTTGAGTTGTTTGCGCAAGCTGAGAACGAGTATCCTGATAGCCGATTAATTGTACTGTGTAAATGTTATGTTTTCATATGTATCTGAAGGAGTATCGCCTATTTGTTGGCAAAGTTTAACGATCGCACACATTTTCAGTTTTTTAACGAACGTCAAATTTCTACATTTAACGTATTGACCACTGCTGTTCAAAACTTAATGACTTAGCAATTTCATGTCTGAATGACGACAAATTTGGGCATAATGTCACTTAAATATAATAAATTGTGTTGGTGGTATAAATGGGGGAAAAAGAAAATAAATTATAAATAAAATAAAAGTTCAACTAAGCTTCGATAACCTTTCTATGTGCTGCGCCGGGTGCGTGTTACCATGGTTATTCAATAACACAGGGAACACGCGTGAAGCATAAGAATTCAATATTTTTATGTTTAAATTGAAGAAAACATTTTTCGATCGCTGTACATATGAAACTATTCTAAATTGAATTGAATATGAAGATGCAAGACTCTCAGTCCTATTACTTTTTGAACAACCCTCGTATATATTCGAGAAAATCAAAATTGAGAAAAATGTACTAAGATTTTAAGAAAAGTGTAAGTATTTAAGATTCAGTTAATAATTTACATGCAATATGCGATTAATGACTGGCTTTGCAGTATTAATTATTATATTTCTACTGCGTTAAAAACGTGAATTTTTGCATATTTTGATAATTTTGGTAATTTACGTGGGTTTTAAGTGCCATTTGTAATATTGTTGTTTTTTATTTGTAATGTGTAAATTTCTTTCTATATTCACTTCACAATATTTACTTTGAAATTTATTTTCATTTTTTTTTATGAATATAAGCATGAATCCAGAGACATGCTGCTTTAAAGTCAGTATATTGAAGGTGGTGAAATTCCTTTCGGAAAATATATCTGAAAATTACAAAACTGTGTTTTCATTTATCACTTGTATCGGAATGAAAGGTTTTCCGTCTGTACGAACAAGTTTGGGTGTTAACATACTAGATGGCGATATCTTTGGTGTGGCTGGTGATTCCAACTTTGATGTTTCTGTGCTGAAAACGGAGTCTTCATAATCACTTGTACTTGTTTTTGACAACAACAGATCATGTGATTCGTCATCAACTTCCGTTGGTAGACGTCCATATAAGGCTGCATTGTCTCTTTTAAAGTTATGAAAGGACGTTTCCTCTTGCTTCTGGCCCTGAAACGGGCCCGATTTATGTGCTAGATCCGTCATTTTCTCCAGTAACTTTTCACGCCTATTCTTCTTCCTAAGAATTGCCATTTCTTTCAAGTAGGATCTCAACTGTCCATCTTGGTTGTTTCTCCTGATATGTGAAGCAATCATCATAACGATAGACAATCCATATATAAGTACAACTACCACAACGTAATAAACAGCTCCGTCATTGTCATATTCCGTTTCATGTGTGTCTAAAATTGCCACAAAGGTTTCATTATTAGTTGCCTGGACACGGAAACGCATGTTCCGAGTTGCCTCCATCGTACGATACTGAAACAAGTATTATTTTCTATATTAACCTTAATTAAAGTTAAAGTAAAACATTTTAGATACACAGTTCTCTTTTACATTATAACTTTACATATACATGTAAAAACACATTTAGAATACAGAATGAAATTATTATGAAATTATTATTTTGAAAGTTAAAACATATTTTATAGCAGCACATACATGTAAAGTATTATACATATTATCATATATTGTTGTTTTTCTTTGTTTGTTTTTTTTTTTGTTTTAATTGGGTTTTACGTCACATTGACACAGTATAGGTCATAAATTGTAATCATTTCACTGAATTTAAAGACATCATTGTGGTTCTATACATCATGACTTACAACTGTAAATGGGCGGAAACGAACTGTTAACCGAGTAATCCCTTATACCAATAAAGAGCAAGGCCCCGACATATGGTTTAACCAAAAGTTTATATCTATTTTATCAACAGAAAGGTTTATGGTGTGTCATGTACAATGGAAATCACAAACAAGAGGGCCATGATGGCCCTGAAGTCGCTCACCTGTACATAGGACCCCGGAGCAGGGCCAGTTTAAAGCCCGGGGCTTTTATTTGAACAAACTTTGTAGACAACCATTAGAAGATGTTTTATGCTAAACATCAAAGGTCTAACTCGTTGGGATTTTTAAAAGAAGATTTTTTAAAGTTTTTTCTTTACCCATATAGTAAAAAACAATGACACACCTGGGGCAGGGCCAGTTTTGACCCCATGGCTTTTATTTGAACAATCTTTGTAGACACTTACTAGAAAATGTTTCATGCTTAATATCTAAACTCTAGCTATTTGGTTTTTTAAAAGAAGATTTTTAAGTTTTTGCTATACTCGTAAAAGGAAAATCAATGTCCCCCGGGGCGGGGCCAATTTTGACTCCAGGGCTTTTATTTGAACAAACTTTGAAGACACTCACTAGAAGATGCTTTGTGCTTAATATCTAAACTCTTGCTATTTGAGTTTTTTCAAAGAAGATTTTTTTCAATTTTTGCTATAGTTTTACACATAAAGGGAAAATGAATGACCTCCGGAGTGGGGCCAATTTAAACCCCAGGGCTTTTATTTGAACAAACTTTGTAGACAATCACTAGAAGATGTTTCATGCTTAATATCTAAACTCTAGCTATTTGGTTTTTTCAAAGAAGATTTTTTAAGTTTTTCCTATACACATATAAGGAAATTTGAAAAATCAATGACCCCCAGGGCCGGGCAAATTTTGACCCCAGGGCTTTTATTTGAACAAACTTGGTAGACACCCATTAGAAGATGTTTCATGCTAAATATCTTAGCTCTAGCTCTTTGGATTCTTTAAAAGAAGATTTTTTAAGTTTTTACTATATGTATAAATGGAAAATCAATGACCCCCTGGGGTGGGGCCAACTTTGACCCTAGGGCTTTTATTTGAACAATCTTGGTAGACATCCATTAGAAGATGTTCCATTCTTAATATCTTAGCTCTAGCTCTTTTGGTTCTTTAAAAGAAGATTTTTTTAAGTTTTTACTATATATGCATATAGGGAAAATCAATGACCCCCTGGGGCGGGGCCAATTTTGACCCCAGGGCTTTTATTTGAACAAACTTGGTAGACACTCATTAGAAGATGTTTCATGCTAAATATCTTAGCTCTAGCTCTTTTGGTTCTTAAAAAGAAGATTTTTTAAGTTTTTACAATATGCATATAGGGAAAATCAATGACCCCCTGGGGCGGAGCCAATTTTGACCCAAGGGCTTTTATTTGAACAAACTTGGTAGACACTCACCAGAAGATGTTTCATGCAAAAAATCTAAGCTCTAGCTCTTTGGGTTTTTTAGAAGAAGATATTTTAAGTTTTTTCTTTTGGTTGCCATGGCAACCAGAGTTCTGCATTGAATTAAATTCTTTGAACAATTTTCAAAGGTGACCACCAAAGGAACATTCCTGTGAAGTTTGGATGAAATTGGCTTAGTGGTTTATGAGGAGATGTCATTTAAAGTAAAAGTTTACGGACGCCGGACGGACGACGGACGGACGGACGCCGGACGAAAAGCGATCACAAAAGCTCACCCTGTCACTTTGTGACAGGTGAGCTAAAAATGGTTTGGTCAAATTAAAACATGTACATTTTTATATAGTAGAAAACTAAACACAACAGTTACTTCTGTGTATGTCGTATGTAGGAGATTTTAAGTGTGTTTCTTAGCCACTGTCTACATCTTCCACAATATAGTCATGCATAATTTTTCGTCCATGCCAAGTTTGACTCCCCGGACATGCTTTGGTTCTTGCCACGCCCGAACTTTAAACATGACTTAACAGACAGACAGACAAAAACAATAGGCCCCTGAATCATGGGGCATTAAACGATTTTTACCTGGGGCCTCAATCCTTTTAAATTTGAATTACTCTCAAATAGCAGTAAATACTATAGAAAAAACACACATTTATCACAAAACATAAAAACATGTGCATAATAGATGTAATCCGGAACTTGGCAAATGTTGTTTTTTCTCAAAGATAATCCCCCGGTACAAACAATTTTTTACCGTTTTAACTTCACGGTGCACTACCGTTCCCAATAGATAGGCCAACCTTTCGGTTTATTTCCGAAGCTTTAACTGTAAAAGTTTGTTTGTACCCCCGAATTAGTCGGGTAAAAAATATTTTTATTCCGGTGTAAGTTTATCTAACATAGCACTAATGTCTTTAAATATTTTGTTGTTAACACATATATTATCATATATTATAAATTATACCGGCAAATTCTAAGATATAAAAAGTTTAATTACCTTTGCCATATTTTGTTTTTCTCCGGTAAATGAAATGGTAAAATCGAACCTTTAATCTGAAAATTTAAACAATAATTGTGAATCAGTTTTATATATACAGATTTTCTTGTCTTTTCAGTTTTGTCGTTTTGGGCGATATATTAGAAGTCTCTAGTAAGGTACTTTTGTAATTATGGACTGAAATATATGTTAAATTGCTTTATGATAGAAATATAAAACCTTTATTAAATTTTCTTAACCAACATTTCTTGTTGCATAATGTGACACCTTATGTTATTCATTCTCCATCTTAAACAAGAATAATTTGGTACCTTTTCTCAATGGAAATGCAAAAACCTGTGAACTCACATGAAAATAAAGTAGACCTATTTGTCATGTATATTATGCCAGCAAATTTCAACATAATAAGTAAATGCACGTCGTCACAAAATTAAGTATGGCGGCAATAAAATCAGATATGTACAAATGATCTGAAAATAACAAAAATAATGTTATATTGAAATGATTTTATAATTTGTAAAAGAATTGTATCTCTATTGTACATATGACATAGTAAAAACATTTTCACACATCTAAACATTACTTCAACCCACATATTGTTCACTTTTCAATCAACCTTCATACTGATATCATGTTATATGTTTATAAGTTAAAATGATTATTAGATTATTAAAAAACTAACATTCTGAATAAATAACACTTTATAATGTTGTACTGAATGATAATACAGTTTTAAACTTACAGTCTTCTTCTGCTTTCCATATTTAAATCAGACATATAAATCCTGATTTTACGTTTTATATTTTCCTTTTTGTCTAGTCAATTGCTGTAGCGAGCTACAGGTTGTTACTGTTCTACTTGAGGCATATAGCACAGAACAGCGTAGAAAACACGAGATTCTTAATGAATATTGACAATCTGTTTTATCGATAACGGTCTATTAGCAACACTACGAACAACAAAGTTAGTTATGAAGAACGTTTATTTCGCTTAAACTACAAGTTTCTCGTGATTAACATATATACAAGCATACATATATAATGACATGAAAAATACAATGACATGAAAGTAAACATAATATATTGGATGGACGAAACAAAATAGAGATGACACAAATATTAAAGCATTATGGCTATTGCATACACAGTAGTCTATACACATTAAAACTTTTCATTAGATTGGACCTGTTAGGTATACATAAAAGTAGGTTGAAATACATATCTAAGCATTAATAATCTGGTATCGTAATTTGAAAGCTTCATTAATATATTGACAAAGCATAATTATTGTTTCTTCATTTCATACATCAACGTATTTTTCTAAAAGACTTTGTACATTTGCAAACCGGTTTGTATACCCTATATTTATATCAGACATAGATGAATTAACAATTGTATAAATAATAATGTTACTTGAACTTATTATCTTAAATCAAAATTTTACAATTCGGACATATCTGTTTACATACAACGGATATCTTCCAAGTTCACCATACACAGCTACGTTACTAGTAGATTTTCTAACACCAAGAATAGTTTTACAAAATTTCAAATGAATATTTTCTAACTTTTTTGATTTGTAAAAACCCCATACTTCACTTGCATACATTTAAATAGAACTAATAAAAGAGTCGAACAACTGTAGGGCTATTTTTGGTTTTGTTTCATATTTTTTCAAATTTGCCACTAAATTATTTAGGGCTTTTCAACTTTTACCATATAAAGTTTGAGTATTTAAGTTAAAATTTCCTGTATAATTCAATGTGACACCTAGATAATTAAAATCATTTGCAATTTCTATATTATCTTGACCATGTAACCAGTTTTTCTCCTGCTCTTAAACCTCTCTTACGAAAAACTACGATTTTAGTTTTGTTTACATTAACTTCTAATCCCCATTTATTACAGTATTCATGAAGCTTATTTAATGAATTTTGGAGATCTAGAGGATTTTCATCAATTAATACCATATCATCAGCAAACAAAAGTAAAATTAGGCAAATATCTTGAAGATCTATACCAGAATTTAAGTTATTTTGCAAATAAAGTTCTAGATCTTCAATAAACAAGGAAAACATAATTGGGGAAATTATCTCCCCTTGACATAATCCAATCGAAATATCAAAAACATCAGAATAGTTACCACAGGACTTAACACAAGATTTAACAGAGCTATACATACTTCTTATTATTCTTAATAATTTACCATTCAAACCAGCATAATACATCTTAAACCAAAGTGCATCTCCTGTATACTCGTACATGGTATATGGAATCAAAACAGCGTTTTAAATCAATAAAAGCACAATACAATCTTTTATTCTGATTCAAATATTTTTCAATTATAGAATGCAATATAAAAACAGCTTCTGTAGTCGAACTACCTTTTTTTAAAACCAAACTGAGCATCAGAGATAATATTATTTTCATCACACCATTTAGTTATTCTTTGATTTAAAATACTAGTAAACAATTAACCAAGATGACTTAATAAAGTTATTCCTCTGTAATTTTGTACATTTTCTTTATTTCCCTTTTATGTAATAGTATTATACAACCTCTTGTCCAGATTTCGGGAAAAATGCCAGATTCTAAAATATTGTTAAATAGCTCTGTTATATGTCCAGACAAAATATCACTTGCTTCTATAAAATATTCGTTTAAAAGATTATCTATCCCCGCCGCTTTATTTCGGCGCATTGTCACACAATATATATATTTTGGTTATTAAATGTATCATATATACTAGTATGCTGGTCTTCATGTTGTGGTGGTGGTTGTTCACCCTCCGGATCACGGCAATAAGCCACATTGAATTTATCTGAGCACAGCTCAGCTACCGCATCGTTCCTGGACAGACTGTTGCTTTTACACGTTGTAAGAATACATTGCTATTTGTAAGGCCATTCCGAGTCTGCAATTTCCATTTAATTGTTTTGTTAACATTGCTCTTGAAGGATTTCCTTCCGTCAGAATTAGTTTACCCAGTACATACACTGTATAGTGTTTAGTACAGAGCCATGGAGTTGACTATAATATACAAAAAGATAAACGTGTGTCAAGTGTAAGTTTTTCTTACTAAAGTTTTGATTGAATGCCTGAAGTGTTGATGTACAGTGAAGGCTATGCTATGCTCTTAACATATACATGTATATATAATTCAAATATATCAAATTAGAACAAAAAGAAACTGAATTTGAGCCCTGATTTGCTCTGGTAAAAACACACATTTAGTATAATGATAATTTGTCATATCATTAAAAATGTGATGTGTTTAATTTAAAGGTATTTTGTTGTCTCCATTTTCAGAAGTCAAATTCTCAAATACATTAAAGTAGTGTAAAGTAGTCCATTACTTTCAAAAATCTTAAAGAGAAATGGTACTATCAATTAGACCTAGAACGTATGCCGGTATTTTCATGCGCCTTTTCGTAATTTTTGTCATGTTCTCGTAATCTAAATAATGCACATTATGAAAAAGCACTAACTTCCGTTTACATTTAAAATTTAATGTATCAATTGGTTAATATGTTTATATTTTTTTGTGTTTTTAGAGAATCTATAAAAAAAAGATTCTTTGAAAATTAAGAAATGCAATAATACTTACACTGTGAAAAAAACTAATTTAGGTATGTGCATTTGTATCTTAAATTCATCTGATTATTAACATGTTGTTATTTCAAACTCAAATTCTTTCAAAATTATTAGATAATTTAATGTTAGAATGAGCTAGACTGTACTCCAGGACGGTGCACGTCATTTCGTTGAAAGATATCTCGTCGAATACGACAGTTTGTCGAATATTAGTCGAATACGTCAGTTTGTCGAATATTGGTCGAATACGTCAGTTTGTCGAATATTGGTCGAATACGTCAGTTTGTCGAATATTGGTCGAATACGTCAGTTTGTCGAATATTGGTCGAATACGACAGTTTGTCGAATATTAGTCGAATACGTCAGTTTGTCGAATATTGGTCGAATACGTCAGTTCATCGACACTGAGACTACGACGACTGATCGAAAGTAATTTGTAACATTACAACAATTAATCGAAAATAAATTAAAATCCTACAACACTTAAAATAAATTTTGAGGCGCGCTTGATTATACAGAACAGAACAGAACATATTTCTTTTTTAGATTTAAGCATTACAGCTTATCATCATCAACCATTAAGTACATACATATACAATAATTACAAATAAATAAGAAGCATACAAAAACCATGGATTGAATTATATACATCATTATGGTTAGATATAAATGTATTTTTTAATTTGTTGCACATGAGAGAGTACACATCTGTATAATGATATTAAATTTTGAGTATTTGTGTTAGAATCCCCTAATTGAAAAGCCTTCACAATAAAAATGGAAAGTATATGCATAATGTATTTATTCTCGGTTTTTAGCAAACTTATACTCGGTCTTTTAATTTTGTATATATTTCTGATAAATATTTTTTCCTTAAACTTTTATAAGCGTCACATACTCGTACAAGCACAAAATGATATTCATCTTCTAAGTCATTTCTTGAACACATTAAACATTTTCTCTCATCCCTACTAATATTTCTATGTCTCCCTTTTTCTATGAGATAAAGTCTAAGTTTTGTGAGGGCATTGTTACAACCTGAATTGTAATAAAACCGGAATTGTAATCAAGTTATTACAAAACTGGTTAAGATGCAAAAATATTATTACATTTAGGTAGTCAACCTGAATTGTAATAAAATCCGAAAATGTAATAAACGGTCAAAACTTAAGAAAATGTGGCAAGAAAAGTCTCTTTCACATACATGGTGTTTAAAAAAAAATTGGACTTGGAATTTGGACATCGGAATTTTTATAAAACTTAACATGGAAGCGAATTAAAACTAATTTTAAAGAAAATACATTTCAAATTTGAAGAGCAGAAATGGTATCATAAAGTTGATGACAACCTGCATTCTTTAAAGTACTTGACATACATTTTATTCCTTCGATACCATTGAGAAATTTATTTTTAAGGTCACAGTTATGTTAATTTATTGATAATATGAATAAATAAAGGAAGGATGACGTTCATTCAAATGTAACAATATAATCTTAATACAATTCCAGAAAAATTGTCCATATAGTACCTTAAATAAACAATCTGAAGCGTTATGACATCGTGAAATGTAACAAACTATCTGATACGTGGCATTTTCATTTTCTATTCTGTACAACCACCAAATAATATATATTTTGAAGATCATCTTTACTTACGATATAATAGCAATAAAGAAAATTTGCTTGCTTGGTGTATAGAAAAGTTATTACAAAACCGGTTGACCTGCAAAAAAGTTATTACAATTGAGTTGACAACCTGAAATGTATTAAAACTCAAAATGTAATAAACTACTAATGAAAAAATAACGTTAAACATCAGTTATAAGAAATGTTGATTTTTGATACAAATGAAAATGTAGGAGTAACAGTGAAAGTTAAGTGTAACAATTTTAAAGTTATAACACTTGAGTTGAAAACCTGAAATGTAATAAAACACAAAATGTAATAGACTTTTTAATAGTTTTCTATTTCTAAAATAATTCTTTAACATCAATAACAACGATAACAAAAGAACCGATGTACAAACCATAAAAATAACGTTAAATACCAATTTAATTAGCATATAAATGGGTTAGTGTTTAGTTTTCTAAATAAAACACAGCTTATTGTATGTTTATGACTAGGAGATATCACCACTCGCTTAAAGAATAAAAGGAAAAGAAAACTTCTCAAGTTGGCCTACAGTAAAGTTCACCTACAACTTTAAAGGTAAGGAGAGTAAAGTTAAGGTTACTCTTAGTTTATTTTGTTACAGTTAGATTTAGTTGATAATATCAGATCATCACAGTATTTTGTTCGCGGTAATGAAATAAATAACACATGGGTTTGTGAGTAACAGTAAAAATATCACCCCTCGTAAAAATACTGTTAACCTGGGCTACGCCTCGGGTAACAGTATTTTCCTCGAGATGATATTTTTACTGTTACCAACAAACCCACTTGTTATTTATATATTACTTATAACTGGTATTTAACGTTATTTTTTATTAGTAGATGGTTTGTACATCGATTCTTTCGTTTCATTTGTTGTTACTAAAGAACTATTCTAGAAAAAGAAAACTAGTAAAACATTTATTACATTTTGAGTTTTTATTACATTTCAGGTTGTCTACTAAATTGTAATAACTTTTTGGCAGTTCAACCGGTTTTGTAATAAAATTGTTACACTTAACTTTTACTGTTACTCCTACATTTTCATTTATATCAAACAATCAACATTTCTTATAACCGATGTTTAACGTTATGTTTTTATTAGTAGTTGGTTTGCTCATCGGTTATTTCGCTTTCGTTGTTGATCTTAAAGTATTATTTAAGAAATAGACAACATTCAAAAAGTTTATAACATTTTGTGTTTTTATTACATTTCAGGTTGTCAACTCAATTGTAATAACTTTTTTGTAATTCAACCGGTTTCGTAATAAAATTGTTACACTTAACTTTTACTGTAACTCCTACATTTTCATTTATATCAAACAATCAATATTTCTTACAACTGATGTTTAACGTTATTTTTTTAGTAGTTGGTTTGTTCATCGGTTCTTTCTTTTTCGTTGTTGTCAGTTCAATAGGTTTTGAAATAAAATTGTTACACTGAACTTTTACTGTTACTCCTTCATTTTCATTTATATAAAAAAAATCGACATTTCTTATTACTGATCATTAACGTTATTTTTTATTAGTAAATGGGTTGTTCAACGGTACTTTCTTTTTCGTTGTTGTCAGTTCAACCGGTTTTGTAATAAAATTGTTACACTTGACTTTTAATGTTACTCCTACATTTTCCATTATATCAATTAATCAACATTACGTGTAACACATCTTTAACGTTATTTCTAATTAGTAGATAGTTTGTTCAACGGTTCTTTCGCTTTCATTGTTGATGCTAAAGAATTGTTTAAGAAATAGACAGCTTTCGAAAAGTGTATTACATTTCGTGTTTTTGTTACATTTCAGGTTGTCAACTCAATTGTAATAACTTTTTGGCAGTTCAACCGGTTTTGTAATAAAATTTTACACTTCAATTTTACTGTTACTCCTACATTTTCCTTTATATCAAACAATCAACATTACTTATAACTGGCATTTTATATTATTTTTTTATTAACAGAAGGTTTGTACATCGGTTCTTTCGTTTCCGTTGTTGTTGTTGCTAAATAATTATTTTACACTTTACATTTTACACTTAACTTTCACGGTTACTCCTACATTTTCATTTATATAAAAAATCAACATTTCTAATAACTGATGTTTAACGTTATTCTTTCATTAGTAGTTGGTTTGTTCATCGTTTTTTTTTCCGTTGTTGTTGTTGTTGTTGTTGAAGAAGAATTATTCTAGAAAAAGACAACTTTCAGAAAGTTTATTACATTTTGAGTTTCATTACATTTCAGGTTGTCAACTCAATTGTTTTAACTTTTTTGCAGTTGAACCGGTTTTGTAATAACTTTTCTATACACCAAGCAAGCAAATTTTCTTTATTGCTGTTTGTTTGTTTGTTTGTTTCAATTTACGCCTTTTTCCAACAGTATTTCAGTCATATAGGCGGTTTCCTAACCATCGTTCCTGGAGAGTCACACAAGTACTAGACAACCTTCCTCCGTGCTAAACTACCAAAGCATCTCCCGGGGATCGAACCCACGCCAGAGAGGTAACTGGATTAGAAGTCATTGACTCTAACCCCTCGACCACGGAGGCGGTCAATGCTATTATATCGTTAGTAAAGATGATCTTCAAAAAATATATTATTTGGTGGTTGTACAGAATAGAAAATGAAAATGAAAATGCTACTTATCAGATAGTTTGTTATTACAATTCAGGTTGTAACAGAGCGTGCGCAAAACATTTTTTGTAGACTGCTCCTAATGATTTTTCGCTTTAAATGAGATTCATTCACTTCAAATTTGAAATGTATTTTCTTTTAGTTTTAATTCGCTTCCATGTGTTTTAAACACCATGTATGTGAAAGAGACTTTTTTTGCCACATTTTCTTGAGTTTTGATCGTTTATTACATTTTCGGGTTTTATTACAATTCAGGTTGACTAACTAAATGTAATAATATTTTTGCATCCTAACCAGTTTTGTAATAATTTGATTACAATTCCGGTTTTATTACAATTCAGGTTGTAACAAGGCTTTCTACCAAGTTTATCAAATTTCGTGTTTTAGTTACATTTCAATTTGTCAATTCAATTATTATAACTTTTTGGCAGTTCAACCGATTTTGTAATAAAATTTTTACACTTGACTTTTACTGTTACTCCTACATTTTGCTTTATATCAAACAATCAACATTACTTATAACTGGTATTTAACGTTATTTTTTTATTAGAAGATGGTTTGTACATCGGTTCTTTCGTTTCCGTTGTTGATAAAGAATTATCTTAGAAATAGAAAACTATTAAAAAAATTATAAAATTTTGAGTTTTTATTACATTTCAGGTTGTCTACTGAATTGTAATAACTTTTTGGCAGTTCAACCGGTTTTGTAATAAAATTTTTACACTTGACTTTTACTGTTACTCCTACATTTTGCTTTATATCAAACAATCAACATTACTTATAACTGGTATTTAACGTTATTTTTTTATTAGTAAATGGTTTGTACATCGGTATTTTACGTTTCCGTTGTTGATAAAAAATTATCTTAGAAATAAAAAATTATTAAAATATTTATAAAATTTTGAGCTTTTATTACATTTCAGGTTGTCAACTCAATTGTAATAACTTTTTGGCAGTTCAACCGGTTTTGTTATAAAAATTTTACACTTGACTTTTACTGTTACTCCTACATGTTCCTTTACATCAAACAATCAACATTATTTTTAATTGGTATTTAACGTTATTTTTTATTAGTAGATGATTTGTACATCGGTTCTTTCGTTTCCGTTGTTGGTGTTGCTAACGAATTATTTAAGAAATAGAAAACTAGTAAAAATGTATTTCATTTTGAGGTTTTATTACATTTCAGGTTGTCTACTGAATTGTTATAACATTTTTTTGCAATTCAACCGGTTTCGTAATAAAATTGTTACACTTAACTTTTACTGCTACTCCTACATTTTCATTTATATCAGACAATCAATATTTCTTACAACTGATGTTTAACGTTATTTTTTTTAGTAGTTGGTTTGATCATCGGTTCTTTCTTTTTCGTTTTTGTCAGTTCAATATGTTTTGAAATAAAATTGTTACACTGAACTTTTACTGTTACTCATTCATTTTCATTTATATAAAAAAATCGACATTTCTTACTACTGATCTTTAACGTTATATTTATTAGTAAAAGGTTTGTTCAACGGTTCTTTCTTTTTCGTTGTTGTCAGTTCAACCGGTTTTGTAATAAAATTGTTACACTTGACTTTTAATGTTACTCCTACATTTTCCATTATATCAATTTATCAACATTACGTATAACACATCTTTAACGTTATTTCTGATTAGTAGATAGTTTTCATCGGTTATTTTGCTTTCGTTGTTGATGTTAATGAATTATTTTAGAAATAGACAACTTTCAAACAGTTTATTACATTTTTTATTATTACATTTTGGGTTGTCAACACAATTTGTAATAATTTTTTGGCAGTTCAACCGGTTCAGTAATAAAATTTGTACACTTTACCTTTACTGTTTCTCCGACATTTTCCATTTTATCAATTAATCAACATTACTTAAAACTGGCATTTAACGTTATTTCTTTATTAGAAGATGGTTTGTGCATCAGTTCTTTCGTTTCCGTTGTTGTTGTTTTTGTTGTTAAAGAATTATTTTAGAAATAGAAAAGTATTAAAAAGTTTATTACATTTTGTGTTTTTATTACATTTCAGGTTGTTAACTAAATTAAAATGACTTTTTGGCACTTCAACCGGTTTTGTAATAAAATTTTTACTCTTGACTTTTAATGTTACTCCTACATTTTGCTTTATATCAAACAATCAACATTACGTATAACACATCTTCAACGTCATTTCTGATTAGTAGATAGTTTGTTCAACGGTTCTTTCGCTTTCATTGTTGATGTTAAAGAATTATTTTAGAAATAGACAACTTTCGAAAAGTTTATTACATTTCGTGTTTTTGTTACATTTCAGGTTGTCAACTCAATTGTAATAACTTTTTGGCAGTTCAACCGGTATTGTAATAAAATTGTTACACTTGAATTTTACTGTTACTCCTATATTTTCCTTTACATCAAACAATCAACATTACTTGTAACTGGTATTTTACATTATTTTTTTATTAATAGATGATTTGTACATCGGTTCTTTCGTTTCCTTTGTTGTTGTTGCTAAAGAATTATTTTAGGAAAAGAAAACTAGTAAAAATTTATTTCATTTTGAGGTTTTATTACAGAACAGAACAGAACAGAACATTTATTTTATTAGATTTGTACCATAAGTACATCATCGTAACATATTTACAAAATTAATACATTTACATGTAATATAATACAGTCACATGATAAACCAGTGTTTATAATTATCAAATCGCAATAACACATACATTACATTTACACATTAACATTTAATAAAATTACAAATACATAATATAATCATGATACTTTAAGCATACAATTTCATCTTTTTTTATTTTAAGAGGATGGACTTAAATATGTGTAGCAGATGCTCTTAAAGTCATAGCACGTTTAATATAAATAGCTAAATTTTTAAGAATTGTTCTTTTATCATTTTTTAATAGTTCTACAAATTTAAACATGCTTGGTTTTACATAATAATACTTTTTTATATATTTTTTCCTTAAATCAATATAACATGGGCAAATCAAAATAAAATGATACTCGTCCTCAATGTCGTGCTTATTACAGTATATACAATAACATTGATTTCTATCGATTCTTTGTGTACTGTATCGACCCGTTTGAATTTTCAAAGAATGTGAGGATAACCTTAATTTTGTTAAATAACATCTTAAATTGCAAGGCAAAATATCCAAGTATTTTTCGTACTCAAAATTACTTTTGACATGATTATATATACTTTCTAAAACAGGACTGTTTTCTTTATTTACATGCCACCCTTGAACAAAATTATCGATAATCCGTTGTTTAAAACATAATAAAAAAGTCTTTTCACAAACAGTTTCAGGCGAATCCCACACATATGCAAAACCATAATCATATAATAATTTTTTCACATTTGACAGCCAGTTTTTTCTTTCCCAATAAACAATCATCATATGCAATTCTATACGCATGCTGTAATATTATATTATCTGTTTTAGTCAGTTTAAACCAATATTTAATGATTTTTACATATCTCATAATATAAAGTGGATATCGTGCAAGTTCACCATATACAGCCGTTGAACATGTCGTCGTTTTAACCTTTAATAATTTTTTACAAAATTTGAGATGAATTCTTTCAATTTCCTTAGATTTACTGAATCCCCATATTTCTGATGCATAATTCAAAATAGAACCAACAAATGAATCAAATAATTGACAAATAATTTTAGGCTTTAATCCATATTTGTGACAATTAATAAGTAACAAATTTAAGGCTTTCAATGCTTTACCAACTAAATGCTCTTGATTTAGAACAAAACTACCTGTATAATTAAAAATTGTACCCAAATAGTTAAAATTATCCAAAATTTCAAGTCTTATACCATTGTAAAAAAATTCTTCATTACTTAATAAAACCCCACGCCTCGTAAATACAACAACTTTTGTTTTATCGGTTTTTACTTCTATTACTTTCATGTTTACACAATAAGTATAAAAAAGCGTTTAAGATTTATTTACCTAAACAGGCGGTTCACCCAATATAATCAAATCATCAGCAAACAAAAGCAAAATAAGTATAATATTGTCAATTGAAAGACCAGAGTCTGTATTCTGTTGTAGATATAACATTATATTATAAAATAATATGGGCGAAATTACCTCCCCTTGCCTTAAGCCTACAGCGTATTCAAAAAAGTCAGAATAGGTATTACACAACCTTACACAAGACTTAACTTTTTCATACATACTTTTAACAATACGTAGCATTTTACCTCTAATTCCACTTTTATAAAGCTTTAACCATAGGGCATTTCTATATATACTGTCAAAACATTTTTTAAAATCAATAAAAACACAATAAAGGCGATTATTTTCATTTAAATACTTCTGAACTAATGTTAACAGGATAAACAAAGCATCAACTGTCGATTTTCCTTTTCTAAATCCAAACTGCGCATCAGATATAATATTATTTTCATTACAATAAGTCATAATCCTTTTATTCAAAATTGATGTAAATAATTTCGACAAACAACTTACAAGCGTGATTCCCCGGTAATTATTTACGTCATTTTTATCGCCTTTTTTATGTAACGGAACAATAACGCCTTCAGTCCACATATCAGGAAAATGTCCACTATCAAGGATATAATTAAAAATTTCACATATATGAGATGACAATATATCAATAGCTTCTAAAAATATTCATTCAATAACAAATCAATACCAGGAGATTTATCTCTCTTTAATGTCTTAACAGACTCAATTATTTCATTTACAGAAATGGGTTTATCCAAAATCTCATCTGACCCATTTAAGTCATTAAAATCATTATCCGAAGTAAAGCGTTCTGCTTCCTCATTTCTCGCTTGAAATATATCATTACCAAGTTGTGAAAAATATTTTAAAAAATTGTCTAACTCAATATTATGTTTTGATTTACTTTTACTGTTAAAATACTTCCAAAACTCTTTCGGCTTAGAATACCGTAAATTTTCAATACGCTTTATATTCTCCAAATCATACATTTTTCGTTTCCGTTTAACAATCCTTTTATATGAACTTTTTAAAAGACAAAATTCTTCCCTATTAAAATGAGTCTTATTCATATTATATCTTTTTAATGCATTATCATATAATTGCTTAGCATGTATACACTCATAGTCAAACCATTCTTTATTATCAGAAATTGGTACATCACTAAACATTTGCTTATGATTACTTGTATACTTTTTGCTAAATAAGGGATCAGCAACATCTCGTATGATCGATGTAAAATCCGCGATCATACTGTCAATGCACGATTTATATCATTTACATCAACATTACTAGTCAACAAATTTAATTCAGTCAATTTCGATATAAGGCCAGACCGGAAATCGTTTCTCAACTCCGGAGACCAAGTATGTTTAATATATGTTTCATTTTTAATCTTATGATAGTCATTACAAACAAGATTACAGCATAATGAAAAAGATATCGGACAATGATCACTCCACTCATTTAAATCATGTACAGTAAAATCTATTATGTTTATAAAATTACAATCATTTGTTACCAAATAATCAATAACAGATGACCCCTGTCTGGACACGTATGTAAAAGAACCGTTACTGTGATCACTTCCTAATCGCCCATTCACGATTCGTAATTTGTAGACTTGCATAAGTCTAATAACTTAATCCCAAATGTGTTACAATTTCTGTCTAAAGAGGCCCGAGACAGGGGTACATCTGGTACATAATTATCATCATCTATGATATCATTATACACATATCACATGTAATAAAATCATTCCTTAGACCAATACGACTATTCCAGTCTCCGATCAAATAGCATAACCCTTGACTTTCAAAATCAAACCCATCATTTTGAATGAGATCAAATAAATCTACATTACATACATCATAAGCTGGCGAATCTTCACACCATAAATATATTGCGCATAAATAAATATCTTTTACAACATGAAAAAAATCCTTATCTAGCTTAAGCCATATAACAGTATCATAATGGTTTCGAACTATATGAATACCATCTTTTAGACAGTCTTTATAATATACCGGTATTGCTGTACCCCCGCTAGATCGCTTGGCTCTGCGATGCTGAAATTTACGATATAAATTATGAGTTGTATAACCATCAATGTCTATTTTACTTGTTTTAGATGTCCATGTTTCATATAAAAATATAATGTCTTTAGATGTTATAATATTTACAAAATCCTGGCTACTCTTTTTAATATTTGTAAGTCCATTAACATTCCAGGACAAAACACTTAAACATCCCCACTGTATCCCTATACATCCTTCTGTGCATGCCCGTCTATGTAGAGAGTGTCATAGGACACCCACGCTCTCTTTCCCTCACTTTTCGCCTCCTTCGCCTTTTTCATTAGTATACGTCTTTTATCAGCAATCTCTTTAGGATATTGTTCATGTAAAAAAAACTTGTATTTTCCAGTGCTTTCCATGACTTTCTCACTAGCTCTTTTTCCTTAAATAATGTGAATTTTGCAACAATTTTTCTATGCTTTCTGTCTACCCTTTCACCTGTTCTGTGTACTCTTTCAAACTGAATTTGGTCAATCATCTCCTTAGCAAATTTCATTTTATCCACTAAAAATTCGCGCAACACTTTCTTCTGTATCTTCCGATTTACCCGGCTGGGCCTCCTCGGGAATGTTACCAAATACGAGGTTATTTCGCATGCTTTGCGACATCTGATAAAGTAGGTCATGATTCAAAATTTTTATTTTGAGTTTCTAGATCCACAATTCGAGACATTGATACACCAAGATTGAAATCAACACTTTCAGTTTTCTCCTCCACCTTCAAAATTCTCTCATTTGTAGTGACATTCTGGTCTTGAACATAGTTCCACATTTTATTTATTTCCAGCTCAAATTTGTCAACCTTTTTTTCAAGAGATTCAAGTGTACTTAAGCGTTTTTCCATACCATCAAGCCTTTCGTGTATTTTCATCAAACATTTCATTAAATCTGCATTAGATGGTATAATAGGTTGGGCCTCCGCCCCAGCATCAATATTACTAGCACTCATATTGAACGACGCATTGTCTAATCTATAAGTTTTCGTATCATCATCAACCGATTCCTTCGAATCTAACAAAGTTTCTAGGTTTATAATCGTGCTATTACTATCAGTATCAAATAATACTGAATTAGTGTCTTTAAGTATACTGCTTACACATACCTCTTCAGGTGTATTTGTATAACGTCCAGACTTTTTATCTCCGCCATTGTTTGCTGAACCATCGCTCACCTTACGTTTTTTATTATCCGATTTTTTCTTATTTGCCATCAAATGCACAACTATTTTCTTACATAAACTATTTTACATTCATAAACACATCTATAAACAGCAAAGTTATTCCTTTAAGTATCCATACAATATATTTTAATTAATATTTTTCATTTTTTCGAGAGCGCCAAAAAAACACCTGTTTTCACACCGAGATCACGTGACACACATTTTTTTGAGGTTTTATTACATTTCAGGTTGTCTACTGAATTGTAATAACTTTTTGGCAGTTCAACCGGTTTTGTAATAAAATTGTTACACTTAACTTTCACTGTTACTCCTACATTTTCATTTATATCAAAAATCAACATTTCTTATAACTGATGTTTAACGTTATTTTTTCATTAGTAGTTGGTTTGTTCATCGGTTTTTTTCTTTTCCGTTGTTGTTGAAGAATTATTCTAGAAAAAGACAACTTTCAGAAAGTTTATTACATTTTGAGTTTTATTACATTTCAGGTTGTCAACTCAATTGTAATAACTTTTTTGCAGTTCAACCGGTTTTGTAATAACTTTTCTATACACCAAGCAAGCAAATTTTCTTTATTGCTATTATATCGTTAGTAAAGATGATCTTCAAAAAATATATTATTTGGTGGTTGTACAGAATAGAAAATGAAAATGCTACGTATCAGATAGTTTGTTACATTTCACGATGTCATTACGCTTCAGATTGTTTATTTAAGGTACTATATGGACAATTTTTCTGGAATTGTATTAAGATTGTTACATTTGAATGAACGTCATCCTTCCTTTATTTATTCATATTATCAATAAATTAACATTACTGTGACCTTAAAAATCAATTTCTCAATGGTATCGTAGGAATAAAATGTATGTCAAGTACTTTAAAGAATGCAGGTTGTCATCAACTTTATGATACCATTCCTGCTCTTCAAATTTAAAATGTATTTTCTTTTAGTTTAAATTCGCTTCCATGTTAAGTTTTATAAAAAATTCCGATGTCCAAATTCCAAGTCCAAATTCGTTTTTTTTAAACACCATGTATGTGAAAGAGACTTTTCTTGTCACATTTTCTTGAGTTTTGACCGTTTATTACATTTTCGGTTTTATTACAATTCATGTTGACTACCTAAATGTAATAATAGTTTTGCATCCTAACCAGTTTTGTAATAATTTTATTACAATTCCGGTTTTATTACAATACAGGTTGTAACAGGGCATGCCTATGTTTTTTATTGTATTTTTGATTATAATGGTAAGTAAATATGAATAATGATCAGCTTGTGGTCAAAACTACCGTTAACTATGAAACATATGGGGGAAAAATTTAACATTTGAGTGAACTGTTTCACAAGAAAATATCTTACTCCATAATCTATAAAAAATATTTGGTGACATTTTAGTTTGAAGTTAGCTATAATGGATAATAAACCAGATTTTTGTCTTGAGTTCAACATTCAATAGCTCATGATCCACTAAGATATTTTGGAATATGCTATCAAATGTAAATTTATATATAAAGACGAGATAATGAAATAAACTGTTTGGTAACTGCCACTCTTATTAACACGAATGTTTATAATTAAGTCACATTTGCGAATATATCACTCATCTGAACAACCTAGTATCGCTTAAAATGTAGTTCAACAATACTCACAAAGAGTCGTTAAAATTCTTTTTATGGCCATGAAAAATTAATCTTTGTCCGTTGTGTTTACCTTTTAAGTCCACAATATGATACTTTAGAGTAAAATAGTTTACTTAGCGAGTATGTATGTTCAAGTTATAGCCTGTTTATAAGAGTGCATAAACAAGATTGCAAAGAATCTAATTCTATAATGTATAAACCGTCTGAATTTAATCTTTGTCTCACTGAATTGTTTTATAAAGCGTAGGCACATAGCAAATGGCATGGGAAAGTTCAGGTATAGTGTTCACATCGATTTAACTTATGTTATACATTATGGTATTGTATTTCAAGAAATTGTAAATTTTAATGGTGTCTGTTTATATTATGAAATGATAATGAAAAAAAAAAGAATCACAATTTGAAATTAAAGTGGAATTGCAATATAGAAATATCAATTATATATAGAACAGAAACGCATAATAACGTGTAACATTCCTGTAATTAACGTACTATTCAGTGGTTATCATTATTTAATAAATAGACATCTGATTTGAAAGCCACATAAGGTACTCACACAGTTCTCATCACTTGTATCTAATATTAACCAATTGACCAGTGCTAGAAATAATTGTTGTTGGTGTTGTTGTTGTTGTCAGTAATAATTAATAATATCTGTCGCTAAAATGACGTTGTTGTTTGGCACGCGACTCGTCTGGCACCCCCATGTCAGATGAAATTTCTAGCATGCGTAAAACTTAAGGAAACGCCAGTCTGCTATGCAAGAATAAGTTTCCTGCGCTTTGGCTTCCGAATGATAAAACGTTCAAATTCTTAATATCTCTCAAAATTATACATGTATGCAAAAATTGTCCAGTAAGAATTTCTCATACATTTTAAATGTCTATCTAAATAAAAATTCTCATTATGTTTCAAGTAACAACTGTTTTGCACTTAGCCCACGATTTGCGATTTTATTCAGCGGTTATCCTAGAATCGTCAATATATGGCGTGTCATGGCGTCAATAAGGTTATCAAAAGGCGTTATTACATTTGTACATACATATACGTTTTTGCAAAAGAGAAAAAAATCTATACAAAGTAAACGGTTATGTAAGACAAATAATGTTATGTGTGAATACACTATAATGAAAAAAAAGTAAAACAGTATTGATTGATATATTTCTAAGGCATTAGATGTGGAATGTAACAAAGTACATCCAGTCAAAACAACAATTGGGAAATCATTGTAAAGTTAACATTAATAAAAATAATGTTAATGTATAGTTCATTGTAACTAAAACATTATATGGTCTTCATTCTTAAATTACCCTTACACTGCTACCAATGAAAAACAATTCAGGCTTTATCTTCTCATGTAAAACTACATTTGTGCATACTGTTACAAATGTGAACATTGGATAACGTAATCGATCAAAAAGTACGTTAAATTCCTGCAAGGTATGCAATGGAACACTTCGTGAATAATCAGAGGTTATATGCACTTTATCAAGAAAGTATTTAATTGTCGTCTGCTGTAAAGTAGTAAGTATGTCTGGTCGCTTCCTTGAAAATCACAAAATATATACTTCTAGGCTTAGAAAAGCCGACATATCTTTATTTTACGCTGAAAACAAAATAAACATTCATAATCATTGAAAACATTATCGTCGTAATTCGACAAGATTCAGCATTGTGTAAACATTCTTTTAAAAGCAATTGTCTCGTCAATTTCTTTTTTCTTCTTCTTCCTTTCTTTCGGTCGTATACCGTCCATTTCCACATTGACTTCTTGTATAATTCACAACTGAATCCTGGAAGCTTATTTGAATTCTAAAAGTAGTGAAATAAAGGAGTGGCATACTATTATCATTAAATTATAATAAATAAACATCACTCCTTATCTCTCTTTTTTTCAATTTTTACAATGTACACAAACAGCTTTTTTTGTCTTTGTACCTCCTTAGAAAACATAAGCAGTTTCTTTGGTCTTCGTCATGCGTTTAGAAATAAAGTAAATGGTCATAGAAAGAGATCCCATAGAAAAAAGATATCTCAGGTCAGCATTCTTCCCATTATTAAAAATTAAGCAATACATAACAGACAGTATTTTTAACAAACGTTGCAACTTCTTGCACATCAACTTTTAGACCAGGTTATTTTTCTGAGGATTGGAAATGGCCGGGGCTCTTGATGAAAATAGATATGTGACCGCAATTTAAATACACCTTTAATCAAAGATGTCCCACATTGATCCATTTCAGAAATCTCCAGCCTATTTTCAATATTTTAATTTTTAATGTTTTATTTTCTAGTAAGTATAATGCTTACTAAAATTACCAAGAGTCTTTTAAAAGCACTGATTTTCCAACAACTATTTTCAATATAGTAATCTTATATAAATTTAGATCTGTAGATTTAGCTACCTACAAATATTAATTTTAAAAATTAATTTACAGTACAGTTACTTTTATTTACATTTTCTTATATTTTTTTCTTATTTAATGTTTTATATTATTTTCATTAATAAGATCCAAAATAAAGCACAAAAATTGACAAAAGCACTCATTGTCTTACAGGAAGAAAGAGCAGCATGAATAACACCAACAATGGCGAAGAACCTTGGCAGACGACGAAAATTAGGATGGGTTTTAAGAGCTGCTATTATAGTCTCCCGCTTCATCCGTTTAATTTAATCATACATGTATTTTATTGCTATATACATGTATATACAATACAGATACAAAATCCATATGTATTCTAAACAGCAAAAGCAAACGGGTTGGGCCCAAGTTCTTACAAACATTAGCGGTATCTTCAAATCGCTATATTATTTTGAAATAAATCGAAATTACGAGTCTAAAATTCAGTAAAATATTTTAAGTCCTGTTTGAGAAGCTTGTTAGTAATAAAAATACTCCGTTTGTTAAAATCGTTTACAAGGCTACATATGCCCTAGCGAATCTAATTAACCGAGACACATACATATATACCCCATAAGATATTGCATGGAATACATCTGCATATAAATGTGGAAATTTAATTTGTCACATAAACAGGAGTTTAATAAATATAGAGGGTATTGGATGAGTGTAGATTTAATTCTAAATTTATTGAACTGGTTGAATAAAATATCTGTCGTTTGTTTTATTTAACGAGTTCAATAAATTTAATACTGATTCTACATGAATGTAATATTCTATTTATCACATATCCAAAATAAAAACGGTTTACAGTTTAAGAGTAATATTTTCATTCAAAACGATTTTTTTTTCAACCTGTTCAAAAATCTACAGTCATGCAGTCAATATATCAAAATAAATGTCATCTCCGTTATAGATTTTCGCGTGACTATTGCTATTGACTGCAATATGAAGATTTTTAAAAATGATGCAGGGAAATTTCAGGAAATCGTTTTATTCATTTCAAGTTTATAGGGATAGATATTAGATACCATTTGATTAAAATAAATGTAATCTAGATGATAACTAAATATATAACACATAATATATGTTGAGTCGTGTCTTTCAATCTTTTTTCTTTTTAAGTAATTATATATCTGCATTATTTTAATTGATTCATTTATGCAATCGATGATATAATTACATCAGTACCTGTTAATATTATTTCATTGTACCTGGGCAAAAGAAAATAGTAAGCAGTCTTCCCAAAGTTTCCTTCCTTCTGTTTATGTCACGGATGTATATGTGTAATATAAGTCCGTGGTTTATGTCAAACAGTTAAACATGCAAAGCTTATACTTAGATTCTATCATATCACGGGTTCTATATGATATCACGGTATTACATTTTCTGTGACTGCATGTTAAAGCAACACATGTTGATGATACTTTTCTTAAAACTTTCACAGCATCTGCCAATAATTTAGCGTGTGAATAATGAATAAATTCTTTGTAAGAAAGCTATATTTTCTAAAATCTTCATATTTGACTACTATTTCCCTTAATTGTTTTTACATAGTCAATTGAAATATGTTATAATACAATATTCTGGCGCATTGACTGTTCATAGAGCATGAATTATTTAGTATGCAAGTTAACTGTTGTAAGATTTTCATAACTTAATTTGAAGATTATGACACGTGTACTGTACTCAATATCTTCATTTTTTGTGGATAACCATGATACCATAGCAACCCCCTCTGAAATCACCCCAATTGGCAGACAATGGAAATTGTTAAAAATGACATTTAAATTGGATCTTCAGAAATAAATTTAAGACAGACAGTCTTGGAAAAGGATCACTTATTAAATAGATGAAAAATCTCATTCATGTATGACACATACAGCTCCATGATGTATGATGTCGATATTGAAATATTTTCTGATAAACGTTAAGTACCGTGATATCATAGAACCCCGGGTTACGTACATGTATGCTAATATTTATTGAAATTGATTTGACTATATCAGTGCTGAAGATCGAAATTTATAGTAAACATAATGAAAACGTGTAACATAACTTAATATATCATTTAGTGGCATTACGCCTAAACCCGGCAAATACCGTACTTACGGAATTTATTATACCTTTATAGCACAAAGTGAAAGTAGCACGGGATGTAAGATTTTTTTTTTACAATTTTACAAAATCTCATGCACTAAAGTCTTCCTTATTGTAATAAATTTAGTACAATTGCAGTGTTGCAGATGAAGTTTAGTATTTTCATTAAAATGTTATATAATTTATTGTTCTTAAAGATGTTTTACCTTTTTTTGAGTTTCTGAAATCTTGAGCACTGTTGAGACTGAAAATCCTGTTAAATTGTTAAACTGCATAACTTTTACAAAATATAGGAAAATTAGTCTAGACCAAGTAAAGCGACTGAAAATCTTTTACAATGTATGCCGTTAGTTAAGGAAATTGGTGTATACTGGTTTGGGAGATAAACTCGGCCGAAAATCAGTGTTTTGGCGGCATATTTCATTTATTTGTTTACGTATTCTGATAAATCTTGCACCATAATAAACTTCAGCTCTTCGATATTCCGGTATTACCATAAAAGTTATATTTAGAAACATAACGGGTAATTTTGAGAGGCCCTGGAAGAGGTACGTAAAAGGGATATTTTTAACGCGCACGAGTAGATAATTCCGGCTCTTTGTTTTTCTGCTTAAATGAGTAAGTTAAAACGTAAAATAACATGTTTAGACATTTTATTATTTCTTTGCTGTTCATTTATGTCAAATAAAAAATATTTGTTACCAAAATTGTTGAGCAATACGTTGGTATAATGAATATCTATGATAACACGATATTCATATGCAACGTACTATGTAGCATATAAATCATTTTTACGTAAAAACAAATGCATTATCATTTATTAACGTATAACGAAATATGTACATGTAGTAAAAGAATTAGTGATTCAAATTTATTTTTGCTTAGCTTAACAGAGTGAAGAAGAAATTAATTTAGTGGTATTCAACCTACACATTAACATTTAAAAGGAGCATTTTACAGCAGTCTTTCAATCCATTCCACTTAAAGATTACAATTGTGTAATCAGCCTTTTTTTCCTGAGTTAGCAAGACAAAAAAAGAGTCTGAATTTCATGTACAAAATGTGTACGAATTTCATGTACAAAATGTGTACGTAAACATCGTCTGCTTTACCGGTAGTCGGTCAAAATATAAAAGTACCCATGTGCGGGCCACAAAATGAGCATCTGCTGCACATGCGCACAACAATGGGATTCCCGTACTTTTTATAGGCATGTTTTGTAATCAAACAGGTAAAAGTCTGTGTTATTTTTTAAATATCTTACCAAACTTGACAAAATTTCCAGATATTGTCGAATTCCAGCGATAGTAAGAGATGATGAACTTGATTAGATTAAAAATTTCGATAACTCGATTTAATAATAAAAAGCCGAGTTTATCAACCAGCCGAAGTTATCTCCCCAACCAGTATACCAACTGAAATCATATCAGAGGAACCAGCTGGTTGTTGAAGTGTTTAGTCAAAATATATTGATGTGCCAAAGCTAGATTCTAAGTAGTCTCAATTTTTCAATTGGGATGACAGTTAGCATAACATCAATGTATATTATGGGGGGTGGAAATGCTCAAATTAGGAAATGCTTTTTGGGAGTATGTTGAGAATGATTAGCTTTATTTTATTAGGACCACAGGGTTTTTGAGTGTTATTGAAAGGTTTTGTAATCGATTTTGAACCTATCTGGGTACATGTATCTGCCATAGTTGGGATGGATTGACCGTTTTGATTAAGGTTAATTTTACAGAGGGATGGATGTAATGATGGGGACTTTGGGCTAAATACTGTCTGAAATTGCTTATTTGAAAAATGGATATAAATTTAACAATGCAAGATAAAACTTATACTCTAAAAATTGTTTGTGCCAAATTTATTTAAGTTATCACACTATTGTTATCTTTACATTTTTAAAGTTTTTTAAATCTTAACAAATAATGAAATTTTCTTAACAGAATAAGGTTTAAAATTGGCAATAGAAATGTGGAGGAGAAGACCCTTTCAAACAGTCTTATGTAAACTTAACATTATCACCAAAATAAGAACCATGTGATATGATTTTACATTTAAGCAGCATCATGACAAAACCAACATAGTGCGTTTGCGACCAGCATGGATCCAGACCAGCCTGCGCATCCATGTAGTCTGATCAGGATCCATGCTGTTGGCTATCAGTTTCTCTACTTGTAATAGGGTTGGTAAGCGAACAGCATGGATCCTGATCAGACTGCACGGATGCGCAGGCTGATCTGGATCCATGCTGGTCGCAAACCCATTATGTAGGTTTTGTCGTGACACAGCTCATTTATTATAACAATATTTTAGATGGCTACAGAGACTGGAGGTCAGTGTTACTGTGGAACGCCAGACATAACAAGTTCATACTACTTTTCATGTGAAAAATGCAAGAAAAAGTTTCATGAAGGTAGTTTATGTCTTTGAATACCTTTTTGATATATTGATTTTAAAAGATACAAGTGGAATCAAGTAGCTAGATGTGATTATTGGCTTCAAATAATCTATAAAAAAAGCTGAATCACAATTTAAGCCATGGCTCTATTAAAGGTGCTGTCATGGAGGTAGTTTGTTTTGAATTTGTGATGTTATTAAATTATGCCTCTGGTAAAAATCTACTTCAGTTATATTAATTTGATGGCATTGCATTTTTTCACAGATGCAATCTTGTTTTTGGTTTTATATCAAAGATTGCTTCCTAAGTTTTGAAAATTGATGACAGACATGTACAGGAATGGTATTTTTTAAAACTTATTGATCATAGTTTATTACAATATGTCTGCATTGTTACAGTTAATTTTTAATGTAATACGTTTTAAATGTATAATTGTTCGTGCATTTTCTTGCTTACTTTAGATCTCGTACAATTTCAGTGCTTTAATATATTTTTAAATACAAGGTCATGTGACACAGTTGAGTTCTGCATGTGATGTATTTTATTGCAGTATAAGGGAGATAATCCAATTGTTAATGTAAATACATGTAGTTTAACAAAGTGGGGTGGGGGTTACTTTCAGAATGTTTGAGAAGTGGTGCACCCTCTGTATTAAAGGGAGACTATCTGTATAAATTTAAATGCGCTGTATGCGATAGTGAAGAAGGAGAGGAGCTGACACGTATGAGGCTACAATGGTAATTTATATGAGCCGCGCCATGACAAAACCAACATTATGTGTTTGCGACCAGCATGGATCCAGACCAGCCTGCGCTTCCACGCAGTCTGATCAGGATCCATGCTGTTCGCTTACAAACCCTATTATAAGTAGAGAAACTGATAGCGAACAGCATGGATCCTGATCAGACTGTGCAGATGCGCAGGCTGGTCTGGATCCATGCTGCTCGCAAACCCATTATGTTGATTTTGTCATGGCGCGGCTCAAATTTATTATTAGTTATACATCAGTTACTGACAGGATATGTAGGAGGACTACCCTGAATGAAATGATTGACCCAAGGTGCTAGCAAACCGTTTTATTAATTTTTGTCAGCAAGCCTATATTCTCCCATATATCCAGTCAGCAACTTTTATAAAAATTATAATAACGCAAAATGTTATTGACAACAATTTTCTTAGAAAGCCTAGTAACTTTAGACTGTTCTTTAAGAAGGGCATGGGAAAAAAAGGTACATGTAAAAATGTTGATATCAGACCTTCAACTGCTATGCAAAGGCTGTGCCATAAAAAGTAATTCAAATATAAAGTTGTCAAAGCAATGTAACTTTTAACTTTTTTTATTAGAAGTAATGATATTTGAATCAAGAAATATTCCATACATGTAGGTAACTGTCAACGATGTAGCAATACATGTACATTGTTATTTGCGCGCATTTCAGTTTTTCATAGTATAACAGCATTGTAGGTATTAAAGCCAGTCAAAATTCAAGAAATTTATTTGCATTAATCTAATATTATAATACCTATTTTAACTGGGTTGTCTGTAATTGGTTAAATGTTTGTTAGTTCATGTACAGTGTATTGATAAGAATTTTACTTGCTCTATTAATGTAAATATCTCGGTGATTGGCTTTCTTAAAGTTGTTTTCCATAAAAAAAAACCAATTTAACATATTGAATTACCTTTTAAATTTTGAATAATTTTAATTATTATGTTATTGCTTATTTACTATAATTCACTGAGGAATATTGATAACTTTAGACAATATTAAAGATGATGATATATTATGAACAGGGTACAGGTGGTTCACTTGACACTGTATAATCTACAACTAGCAGGAGCTGGAATGTGTGGCTATTTTAGGTGGAAGGAACATATTTGTTCATTTATTGACAGTCATTGGACAACATTCTTCGGATCACAAAGGTAAGTTATAATTACATGACAGGTAATAAACATCTCATCATAACCCGTCATATCTTTTATTGTATATTATATGATATATATATATATATATAACTTATCATTTATCATATCATACAGATATCAAATAAATAGAGGATATTAAATGAGTGAAGTTTAATACTAAATTTATTGAACGAGTTGAATAAAATCATATTATGCGAGCCTATGGCGAGCATAATATTGTTTTATTCAACGAGTTCAATAAATTTAGTATTGAATCTACACAAATATAACATTCTATTTATCACATATATAAAATAAGAACAGTAAACTGTTAAAACGAGTAATTTTTCAATGACGCGTCTATAGTGTAACGCTAACATTAGCGCGCTTTAACGCCATGTTTCTATATAGCGCAAATGACGTCACGTCAAAGTGTTACTGCACTAGTGTAATATCGTTTTTATTATATGGCTTTATTACACTCCTGCGCTGCGGTTTATGTGATAATAAATCATTCATCATATCATATAAAATATTGTTTATTATACCATTTTTTATTATATATTATATGATACATCATATATTTTAATCATATCATGTATTATACCTTATTTCACACCTTATAAAATATAAGAAATGCACTTTCAGCATTTGCACCACATGATGCTCTGATCCAGTCATTAATTAAGCCTTGTTTTCATTTTCAGAGTCCAAACAAATCCATATCACACCCCATAAAGCCTCATTTTCATTTCCAGAGTCCAAAAAGGTCAATACCAAATCCATATCACACCCCATATAGCCTCATTTTCATGTCCAGAGTCCAAAACGTTTAATGTCAAATCCATATCACACCCCATCTAGCCTTGTTTCATTATTTTTGAGAGTTCAAAATCCACATCAAATCCTTATTGTAATTGATGTAACAAATTCTGTCAAGATGTCAAAAATGGTGGTGTGAAATTAAAAGGTCATTAAACATGGTTGAGAACAATATACTGATTCTATCAGCTTGCGCTTCATCCAATATTGGTTTGAGGGCTCTGTACTCGTTCAATAAAATTCTGTGTTATACTCAACAATGTATAATAACCTCATAATATCGTATATCACTTCAAATCGTACATCATACCCTCTTTGATATCATATCAGAAATTGTATATCAATTCCTATATCATTAATCATATAATATTTTATTACCCTTCCAGATTTTTTCCGCCTTTTTGATTGGATATTGATCACCCGAAAGAAATTGATATTACCGAGCCAGACGGGTAATATACACACTCAATTTCCCCGTTGGGTACCCCACGTTCTTAACAACATGCACTGTGGCGATGCGCGTACGGTTTGATTTTACGCGATGTAAATTCCGATTTACAAGCACTTTTTAACTGTCAAATCATAAATATTTACCAAAATAGAGTAATCATACATATTCTCATCAGTATTGAAAACAAATATGACCTTGTGAAAGCTTGATATTAATTCCAAAAAAGTGCGTTCAACAGACTACTCCTTTTCTTTTGTTTACATTCGTTAGGTTCGAAAGAAAATACGTCATGTATTTATGTGACGTCATGTAGTGATGAAGGGGTACCCTAAAGGGAATCTTATTTCGACGTTTCATTTGAAGTAGCAATGATTTATTTTAAAATCGTCTTAACTCGGCAGGGGAAGGGTAATAAAATTATTATTTTGGTTTTGGAGTGATATATGTGGATATATTACCTGCCAAGATAAAATATCACCCTCGCCTAACGGCTCGGGTGATATAAAATCTTGACAGGTAATATATCCACATATATCACTCCAAAACCAAAATAACATATATTATATCATAAACCATGCATATTATTATATTGCAACATACATGTACAATGTATGTTTGAAAGAAATATTTAAATACCTATTCATAAAAGATTGTTGTCATGCCTTGGTATGAGATAATTATGTAGTAGATAGGAATGTAATAAGTACATTTTGTATTAATCTTGTAGAACATGCATGTATTTCTATGACAATAACCATACAGCAATGATATAGATGAGCTAAATGTACAGTAAGATAAGAATTTTGAAATAAAAAACAACAACAAAAGAGTAAAATAATTTGATTGGCTGGAAATTTTTTGAAAAAAAAAAAGAAGAAAAAGATCTCATTGATATTTTATAGAAAGAAGACATCACTATGGCATGGTACAGTGGCTGGTGTGTTATCACAGGGTTGTCCTACCATCTTTGAGTCAGGTGCTAATGAGTTGAAGGAGAGTGGTTGGTGGAAACTGAAAGAGTTACAGCCTCCAAATCCTCATAGACAAAGTATGTTGACTATGATGTTACAATAAAGCTAATTTTTACTGCATCCTTACAAAGTTTAAACAAAGTTTGAAGTCTGTCTGTTAGCCCTCTTATCATGTAATCAAAGTTGTTTCTAGTCTCTATAGTACAGATGGTGAGAAGAAAGACAATGTTGCTGACAAGAAAACAAAGAAGGATACAGTATTATTATAACTATAGGTGCACTGTATACTGGTTACTGTGGTACCAGTCTATAGTGTTAAACACCAGTGATATATTTAAAAAATAATAATTCTTAAATCTTCATATTTGTTAAAAGTTGCATATAAAACATTCTAAATGATAACTGATTTCTATGTTTTCCCCACCATGTGTAGTCTGTTACTGTAACATTTCAAAACTTATAAGAGTGACCTCAGACAGGTATGCGTTTAATTCCCACCACACCAATTCTGATTCTTTCCCGATAAACTTTAATGTAAATTTTTTAGCAAATTGCTTACTTTATTTCCAGCAAATAGTGTTGCATCAGAGAGGTACTCTCCACAGCAGACAATATATTTTTTGTGCATTAGTCAAACCTTGTTCATATTTCTTTGGAAGAACTAAAACTTACTTGTTTCCACAGTCAGAATGTTTTCCCTCGGTGATTGATTGATACAAGTTGATCAAATAACTAGTTAGCTCACCAGAGCCGAAGGCTCAGGGTGAGCTATAAGTATCAAAGGGGGATGCTCCGGCATCCGTCGTCCGTCGTCATGGGTCAACAATCGTCTTCTTCTCTGAAACTACTGGGCAGATTTACTTCAAATTTGGTCTGTAGCATCCTTGTGACAGTCACACTTGAATTTGCTCATGTCATTCCAATTGGCCCCTTTTAGGGGTCAGCAGAGCTAAAAATAGAAAAACCTTTAAACATCTTCTTCTACAGAACTAATGGATGGATGATCACCAAACTTTGTCTGTAGCATTCCTGGGTAGTCTTTTATCAAGTTTGCTCATATTATTTTGATTGGCCCCTTTTAGGGGTCACTAGGGCTAAAAATAGAAAAACCTTTAAACATCTTCTCCTACAGAACTAATTTATGGATGATCACCAAACTTTGTCTGTAGCATTCTTGGGTAGTCTTTTATCAAGTTTGCTCATATTATTTTGATTGGCCCCTTTTAGGGGTCACTAGGGCTAAAAATAGAAAAACCTTTAAACATCTTCTTCTACAGAACTAATGGATGGATGATCACCAAACTTTGTCTGTAGCATTCTTGGGTAGTCTTTTATCAAGTTTGCTCATATTAATTTGATTGGCCCCTTTTAGGGGCCGCTTAAGCTAAAAATAGAAATACCTTTAAATGTCTATTTCTACAGAACTAATTGATGGATGATCACCAAACTTTGTCTGTAGCATTCTCAGGTAGTGTTTTATCAAGTTTACTCATGTTTATTTGATTGGCCCCTTTTAGGGGCCGCTAATGCTAAAAATAGAAATACCGTTAAATGTCTATTTCTAGAGAACTAATTGATAGATGATCACCAAAGTTTGTCTGTAGCATGCTTGGGTAGTCTTTTATCAAGTTTGCTAATATTATTTTGATTGGCCCCTTTTAGGGGCCGCAAAAGCTAAAAATAGAAATACCTTTAAATGTCTTTTTCTACAGAACTAATTGATGGATGATCACCAAACTTTGTCTGTAGCATTCTCAGGTCGTGTTTTATCAAGTTTACTCATGTTTATTTGATTGGCCCCTTTTAGGGACCGCAAATGCTAAAAATAGAAATACCTTTAAATGTCTTTTTCTACAGAACTAATTGATGGATGATCACCAAACTTTGTCTGTAGCATTCTTGGGTAGTCTTTTATCAAGTTTGCTCATGTTTATTTGATTGGCCCCTTTTAGGAGCCCCATAAGCTAAAAAAAGAAAAACTTTAAAATGTCTTTTTCTACAGAACTAATTGATGGATGATCACCAAACTTTGTCTGTAGCATTCTTGGGTAGTCTTTTATCAAGTTTGCTCATATTAATTTGATTGGCCCCTTTTAGGAGCCGCTTAAGCTTAAAATAGAAATACAGTTAAATGTCTATTTCTACATAACTAATAGATGGATGATCACCAAACTTTGTCTGTAGCATGCTGTGGTAGTCTTTTATCAAGTTTGCTAATATTATTTTGATTGGCCCCTTTTAGGGGCTGCAAAAGCTAAAAATATAAATACCTTTAAATGTCTATTTCTACAGAACTAATTGATGGATGATTACCAAACTTTGTCTGTAGCATTGTTGGGTAGTCTTTTATCAAGTTTGCTCATATTAATTTGATTGACCCCTTTTAGGGGCCTCTATAGCTAAAAATAGAAAAAAAAATTTGCTCATGTCATTCCAATTGGCCCCTTTTAGGGGTCAGCAGAGCTAAAAATAGAAAAACCTTTAAACATCTTCTTCTACAGAACTAACTGATGGATGATCACCAAACTTTGTCTGAAAGGGGCCACTAAAGCTAAAAATAGAAAAAATCTTCAAACATCATTTCCTACTGAAATAATTGATAGATGATCACCAAACTTTGTAGCATTCTTAGGTAGTTTTTTTTATCAAGTTTGCTCATATTAATTTGATTAGCCCCATTTAAGCTAAAGCTTAAATGCCCCAGGTCATGGCATTTCTTCAAATTATTGTTTAAACATATTCTATGGTTAAATTTAATATTAGGAAATATTGACATTCCAACACTGAAGTTGTTTCTGGTGAGCGACTCAGGGCCATCATGGCCCTCTTGTTTTCTTCTTGTTATAAATAAAATTATGATTGCAGAAAAATCTTGTAATTTTTTTTTTTTTTAACTTTTACTATCACCGTATAGCATATATTTAAAATGGTAATGTACCGTGGTACCTTCATAATAATAGTGTCTCTAATATATTTATATTGTGAAAAAGGAATGTTTCAATTTTTAAAATATATACTTTCACAGAGATCTGCTGAGGACGCAATTTTGCGCCATTGGCGCTAAAATAATGAGAATGGCACGGGAAAATCGGCAGCAAAGGGCCATGGGCGCATCTAAAATTTGTGCCAGACTTATAAGAAAACAAAACTGTCTGCTGGGTTATTTAGTCATCCAATCAAAACTGTTACCAACAGCAACATGTTACCCATTCCCCTGTAATTACGCATATTCTTGAGTTTATCCATTCCCCTATAGCTTTTGTTCACTTTATCTACTTACAACATTTCTTCTCATAATCCCTTTCCCACACAGATACTTATTTCTACTATCGTAAATTGAAATCAAATAAAACAAACAAACAAAAATTATACAACTACTTCAATATTTAAAATGATTATTGGTAACTGAAAAAAAAAGTGTTGCTATTTTAAGCTGACAGGTGTACAACTTGATCACCCCAAAGGTCACTCAAATTCATGCAAGCTTTGGCTGATGAAGTATAAAAAAAAGATGTCTATTTCGTCATCAGAATATTTAACAGGGTGATTAAGCAATCAGGGAAACATTGTGCATGACTTTTTTCATGATCAAAAGGTCTGTAGGCAAGTGTCTTTAATGTATGCTGTCTACACAGAGGCATACAAGGGGCAATAAAATTCGTCAATATACAGTGGTAAGGGACATTTGGTGCAAAGTAGGAACAATTAAATGGATAATGCACAGTATTAGACATCAGAAGTAAGAGCCAGCAATTATGTATAAATTTGCATACCAAATTTTTGAGCAGCCATTTGAAAAAATATTTTGCATGCAAATAATATTAGTTAGAAAGTTACATGATGTAGGCATTTTAATTTTACTGTATCATAAGTGAACCACTTGTCATACAATATGATTTAAGTTTAATTACCAGGGAAATTCAGTTATCTACAAACTAATTTTAGTCAATGTTTACTTAGTTTCCCAAGGCCCATACTTTGGTAAAAATGGCCCATCATTTTCAGACCAAGTGGGCCCAGGGCCCAGTACTTTCAAATTCTTGGCAGATCTCTGCTTTCACAATTTATGTATGTTTTCATGTGCTAAATAGACATTAAAGAGACTCCACTTGACAGGAATGGAAATAATTTTTAGAGATTAATGTTTCATTTGCTGTGGATGTCTAAACCAGTAACTTGTGTGCAAAATTTCAGATCTTTCGCTCACTTCCATTTTTCAGAATGTATAATATAATTGTGAAAAATGACCCAAAACTGAAAAATATTGCACCATTTTTCACTCAAATGGGCTAAGAATAACACAAAAATATGATTTTCAGTTTATTTTCGAGTATACTTCTTACTTATCTTTTGCATATCTTTCTGTTTCAAATGTCCCAGTTGATCTATGTAGGAAATTCAAATTCAATGTGTAAATGCTTTTATACGTCAGTGGAGTTCCTTTAAAACTACCATTGTAATCATGTTATATAAAACAGGTACACCTAGCACAAAGCCAGCTGTTAAGAAGAAGGAAATTTCCCCTACATTTAAAGATGCCCCTAAAGAAGGTTTGAGAAGTAGGAGGGGCAAGACCTCTATAGAGGCAGCTATGGAACTTAAAGCTAAAAGATCAACGTTGACAGTAAGTTAAAGTTACAACAGAATTCAATGTAGTATATGCATAAAACATGGCTAAAATACTGTTTAACGTTTTAAAGTATTTTGAATGTTTATAGACATAAAAATGGTAAAGCTTATCTTACCCTTAAATGTGTAGAAAGTTAATATTATAACAGTGATATAGTGGTTTTAAGGAATCCTGTTAATGTTTGGTACATGTACCTTAAACAATATATTTTATAGAGTGTTTGACTTTTTTATACCCTCATTGCTGTAATAGATTTTTAAGCACATTCTGAAAGTTGGATTTTAATGTAATGATTATGATGTAAAAAAAAAAGTTTTTTTTTTGTTGTTGCAGGAAGCTAAAGAGATAAGAAAAACCAAGTTAGCTAAAAGTCAGGCTGATGAATCAAATTTATTCAACCAGTCTGCCGAAAATCTACAGCCTAAACCCGAATCACAACTGAACCAGTCAATAGACTGTGTGCAATATACAGATAATACCCAGTCTTCATCAAACACATCAGAACAAGTACATCATGTGACTTACCAAGAAGGCAGTACACCGCTAAATTCTAGAGAGATGACAACTGGTCGCCAGGAAAAACTTCTAGCTTTCACAGGATTGTTCTCTAAGAGTATGAAATGCGTGACTTTTAATACATTGTTAAAAATCTTGTCAGGAGAAATATTTGCTGTCATTTTGGATACAATGAACTCCCAATCTCTGTCATTTGTTCATTTAAACATTACCTTTATAATTAAATCTCTGAAACTGAATTAATTAAAGAACTGAATTAATTAAAGCTGAATTAATTTAAATGATTTTTTATCACAATAAGAATTTGAACTTTTCATAATGACTTCATGCTAAACACACTGACACATCCATTTCATAACGGGAATACTGCAAATACATCATTTTAAAGATTGTTACTCTATTTATATGGGAGTGGGTGGGTTAATGATTGATTTATCTAGAATCAGTGTAAATACTATGAAAGCTAGTTTGATAGGAATTACGTATAATAAAACAGCTATTTTCTTATTATTTCTTTTGTGTTTTAACACAGCAAAAGGAGGATATGAAATAAAACAGTATAATGTTAAATTGTCAACCTCTACTTTGAAAAGTAGTTTTAGTGATATCTTTTTATGCCCCCACAACGCAACTCCTCTTAAACCGGATGGCAGATTTTGCTTAAACTTACAGCGATGAACAACCTTAATGTGTAGATGGTAGTAAAGGAAGGAATTTTCGCTGCAACCAAATTTAACCCATTGCTTCATGAGCATTTTGTGAAAAATGGCTGTTTTCATTGAAAAGTCTCCCGTTACAAGTTCAAATTGCTATAATACTATAAATACTGCTTCAACACTAATCAAACTTGGCACAAATGTTGACTGGACCATTGTCCTTGCAACAACATGCTCAGGCTTAAATTTTCTGTTACCATGGCAACGAGGGGACATCTCAAAATTGCCAAAAATCACTATTTTGCGTTGATTTTTTCCATCAAAATTGATTTCAAAGTGCTGCAACTTCTCAATGGATTGAGATAGAGTCAAATGCTTTTCAGCGTTGGTTACACGTTACCTTATGATCAATCTGGGGTCATTTACAGCCTCTCACAAGTCCAAAATTTTCTTGGCGATGAGGGGGACTCCGCCCCCCTTCAAACCCCCCAAACAGAAGGGGGCACATCCCCCTTCTGGCAATCCCCTGATGTATCTTTTGGTTGGGGGGCCGCGCCGAAAAAAGGGTCACTTTTTTTAACAACAATTCTCAAACAAAAACAAGTGTTTGGGGCCTAAATAAGGCATTTTTTCATCATTTGAGACAACAAAAAGGGGGGGGGGGGTGAAAAAGGCGTTAAAAGGCGTGTATATGAAGTAATGGGTTAACAGAAAATGATGAAAATACTTGAAATTACCCTAAATCGCGTTTTTTCATGTTTAAACATGGCCTGTCATATAAATTTGAAGAAAAATTGTTGTTTTGTAGATTTTTTTATTTTTTTCATTAACCCATTGCTTCATGAGCATTTTGTGAAAAATGGCTGTTTTCATTGAAAAGTCTCCCGTTACAAGTTCAAATTGCTATAATACTATAAAAACTGCTTCAACACTAATCAAACTTGGCACAAATGTTGACTGGACCATTGTCCTTGCAACAACATGCTCAGGCTTAAATTTTCTGTTACCATGGCAACGAGGGGACATCTCAAAATTGCCAAAAATCACTATTTTGCGTTGATTTTTTCCATCAAAATTGATTTCAAAGTGCTGCAACTTCTCAATGGATTGAGATAGAGTCAAATGCTTTTCAGCGTTGGTTACACGTTACCTTATGATCAATCTGGGGTCATTTACAGCCTCTCACAAGTCCAAAATTTTCTTGGCGATGAGGGGGACTCCGCCCCCCTTCAAACCCCCCAAACAGAAGGGGGCACATCCCCCTTCTGGCAATCCCCTGATGTATCTTTTGGTTGGGGGGCCGCGCCGAAAAAAGGGTCACTTTTTTTAACAACAATTCTCAAACAAAAACAAGTGTTTGGGGCCTAAATAAGGCATTTTTTCATCATTTGAGACAACAAAAAGGGGGGGGGGGGTGAAAAAGGCGTTAAAAGGCGTGTATATGAAGTAATGGGTTAACAGAAAATGATGAAAATACTTGAAATTACCCTAAATCGCGTTTTTTCATGTTTAAACATGGCCTGTCATATAAATTTGAAGAAAAATTGTTGTTTTGTAGATTTTTTTATTTTTTTCATTAACCCATTGCTTCATGAGCATTTTGTGAAAAATGGCTGTTTTCATTGAAAAGTCTCCCGTTACAAGTTCAAATTGCTATAATACTATAAATACTGCTTCAACACTAATCAAACTTGGCACAAATGTTGACTGGACCATTGTCCTTGCAACAACATGCTCAGGCTTAAATTTTCTGTTACCATGGCAACGAGGGGACATCTCAAAATTGCCAAAAATCACTATTTTGCGTTGATTTTTTCCATCAAAATTGATTTCAAAGTGCTGCAACTTCTCAATGGATTGAGATAGAGTCAAATGCTTTTCAGCGTTGGTTACACGTTACCTTATGATCAATCTGGGGTCATTTACAGCCTCTCACAAGTCCAAAATTTTCTTGGCGATGAGGGGGACTCCGCCCCCCTTCAAACCCCCCCAAACAGAAGGGGGCACATCCCCCTTCTGGCAATCCCCTGATGTATCTTTTGGTTGGGGGGGCCGCGCCGAAAAAAGGGTCACTTTTTTTAACAACAATTCTCAAACAAAAACAAGTGTTTGGGGCCTAAATAAGGCATTTTTTCATCATTTGAGACAACAAAAAGGGGGGGGGTGAAAAAGGCGTTAAAAGGCGTGTATATGAAGTAATGGGTTAACAGAATTATGGCCCTTTGTTGATTTTTTCACTAGATACTATGTAGAAATTTTGTGAACGCAACTCCTTTTAAACCGGATGGCAGATTTTGCTTAAACTTACAGGGATGAACTGCAACCAAATTTAACAGAATTATGGCCCTTTGTTGATTTTTTCATTATATACTATGTAGAAATTTTGTGAACACAACTCCTCTTAAACCGGATGGCAGATTTTGCTTAAACTTCCAGGGATTAACAACCTTAATGTGTAGATGGTAGTAAAGGAAGGAATTTTTGCTGCGACCAAATTTAACAGAATTATGGCCCTTTGTTGATTTTTAGTTTTCAACTTGTGGCACATGTAGTCCAAAAAATATTTGACCTAGGGTCATAAGATTGACAGAACAGTGACGTGTGGGGGTATCCGTGTCCTATGGACACATTTCTAGTTTGTTTTCTCTTCATGATCATGTTAGAATTAAATAGAAGTGGTATCAGTCTGAGCCAGCTCATAATCTATTTAACACCTATTTATTTTTTGATGCCTAAAAATTAATCACGCAGGCCTACAACCATCATGGTCAGTTTCTAAGAAATAAAAAATTACCAAAGCAGTGTTTAATAGCGAATAAACACCGCTCAGACTAATATAATTTCTTATTCAACACCAGCTTTATAATCTCAAGTCTTGTAGGAAAAAAAAAACTTGTAGCTGGTATTAAAGTGTTTTTTTTTTGTTATTGATCAGGTGATTCAGCTACATTATTTACTGATGGAAGTGGAGCGGTTACATCGAGCTGGTCAATGGTGTCATCAAGGTCAGGGTCAATGGCTGATTACAGTGATGAGAGCAGTAGTAATATCTCACAGAGCAGTTATCTTACAGAGAAAGACCTACAGTTTCAAGGTAATTCACAAGATTGCTTAATATTTCTGGTAAATAGAACAGCACATAGCCTTGTCATACATTTTGAATTTATTATGCCACTTTTTTTTTAATTACAAGGTTTCAAGAAATTGTTCTTTACATATTAGGATAAGTTTGATTTATATAAATTATGAAGAAAAGTACGATTCAGTGTTAGTTACATATTTTATAATTTTACAAGTGTTCTAGGATATAAGAATTATAAATGAAAAATTTCTATATGTAATATTTTAAAAGCCAACTGATTACATAAATCTTCTACCTAGTTTAAATGAATATTGGTACTATTTTCTTTCAGCAACTGTCCCCAACCTATTATTATCAGATGATGGCACAGGGGGTCATGATGCAGATGAAAGTGACCTTGAGATTGACCCGGGAACCATTACTCCTCCTGGTTCCCCTATCAGAATGCAAGAATCTCCAACAGTACAGGAAATGCTATCTGCAATAGGTAATCAGATCTAAATATAAACTTTACAGGAGCTGGGATGTTTATGAAGGTTGCTTTGTGGAATAAAGATGAGATATAAAAGTATAAAACTTGTAAAAGAGAATATATATTAATTTTGTTTACCTATTAAAAGCTTCCATTTTTCAGTGACAATTACAACTACTATATCATGAATTAAGTAATACTGTAGTTAGATGCTTTAGAAAAAAAAAGCAATTTAAACAGGTAAAAAAAGGAAGGCAAAGCTTAATTGCTGACCTACTTTTCTTAGGTGCACACTTTAAACAAATGCTGCTGAAGACAGTTTATGGAAAAGAGTCAGAAATTTTTTAATTAAGGCGTTGTTATGAAATAGTAGGACTAAGACTAGAAGGCTTTATTATGTAAATCAATAATGCTGTCTCTCAAGTTTGATAGATAACTTAAATTTGATAGATAATTAACAGTTTTAGGATAAAAAACTACTTTTTATAAATTTTCAATCTTGAAATACTTTGTTATACTTTGTTCTAACTTTCGATAACAGATGAGAGTAGTTACCTAGACAACAGTAACCTTGACAACAGTTGTCAAGGAAGTACTTCCATGGATACCAGTAAACCTGACAGTTTGTACAGTAGCAATAACCAGGCCAATTTTTCATTCTTCAGAAATATAGATAACAACACCAGCCAAGGTAAAGTGTAGCTAAGACATTTTAATTTTGTAAAATCTGGCATTAAAGTATAAAATAGATTGCAAAGTAAAACTTTTGTTTTTGATCAGATTTTGAATGATATATTTAATCGAGATATTATAACTTGACAAACAAATCGTCCCTGATTTGATGGTGGGATTTTGTTGGTATAAGTTGATATATTATTCTGTAACAATGAGTGGTTCTTGTAAGGTTGTTATTCTTGCTCAGTTTTCTGCAAAGTTTGAGAAGAAATAAATTGTTCTTTTTTTTTGTATTCTTTAGTACACTTTTAGTTCATAACAGAAAGATTCAAATGCTTATGAAAAAAGCCTGCATTGGCTGGGATTCAAACTGGCAACCACATGCTCTAGACCACTGAGCCAAAGAAATGATAGACCAATGAGGCATCAGAGGTTACACTTATAGTATTATTATACAAATTTAGATCAATTGTGTTGGAAGCTATAAGCTTATTGAAACACTCAAATCCGTTCCTGGAATTAACCAGTACAAAGCATTGAATGTAAAGTTTCTTGTACAAGGAAACAACGGCTTTCCCCTGACACGGTTTGAACCAACGCAGTCAGCAAGCCTTAAATTACTAGTCTGACGCGTTAACCACTCAGCCACGCTTCCGATAGGTGTGCAGTCCACTACTTGTTAAGCTTGAAAAGACATTTTAAAATAAAATCAAGTGATTTTTCTCAACAGATGTATAATCAAGTGAGGCTTAATTTGTCAATGTTTGTGTGTACATTATACATGTATATAGATGAGTATAACGTTGATATATTGATATATTACAGGTGAGATGGAGACAGTTAAATCTGTTGTAGATTCAGAAAGTGACAGTGCATCATCCTTGTCTTCAGATGTCAGTATATTTTTATATTTTCAAAAAATCATTGTACAGTTTGAAAATAAAGTCTTATAAAAACTAATTGAAAACTCACCTAAGAATTAAAGATTGATTTTAACCAACCCATTAATCAGGTTGGCATATTGTTTTCAGTCTGTTTATTTATTGTCTGTTTGTCAAAAAAAGTTTTACCATGACCAAACTTCACAGGTGCATGTACCTTAATGAACTGTACATCAGACCCACTTATTGGTCAAAAGTCAAGATCACTCAGATCAAGGTCCTCAGAAACATGGCATTTAATTTAATATAGCACTTGTTATGTTATGATGTAATTTATTAAATGATAGCTTCAAAAGATATTACTTAAATTTTTTCTGGAGAACATTCATATCTAATTGTTTGAATTGCATCGAAATAAACAGCAAACATTATATGAATGCTATTGTACACATTGTATAAGGTAGAAAAATATGTAAAGCTTGTATAACATAGAAAACAAGTAATAACACATGATTAATTGATATTTGACTTACCTAATATAAGGTCACATGGGCTACAGTGAAAGGGTCCTCATTTCATGAATTTTTGGCCCTATTTCCCTCCCCAATTAATATATGATTTACCATTATTTCTACAAAAATTCCCCTCAAGAAAAAAAAATTAAAATTTTACCTGCCAAAAGCAGGAGACCATTATCAGTATCATATTGGTATTTGTTTTTTATCAAACAGAAGATGTAATGTATAAATTTATGAGTACTTCTGTTGACAAAATTCCCATTCTTCTTTAAAACAGTGCCAGATTCTCCTGCCAGAGGGCCCCTTTTCCAGTCCTTATTAGGTACATGTAATAAGGGCCTTGAGTGACTTGAAATGAATTTATGTATAAAAGTTTGATATTATATTTAGGGTGAAGATGGACAGATGGATGGAGAAAGTGGAGAGAAAGAAGAAAGTAGGAAGAAAAGAAAATTGCAAACGGAGGAACAGTCAACAGCAGTTGTAGTCCCAAAATATCAGTAAGTCAGAATATACTGTACTGTTTCATAGTATACTAGAATAGCTGACAAGTACATAAAGGTTGCTTTGTTTTATATATACTGCATCCTACTTCCCCAACAGATGTTAAACAGTGCATTAAGGTGTACTCTTGTATATATTATTTTCCTTTTAGTCTGTTCCTTAAAGCAGCACATCTCCAGATTCATGCTGATTTTCATAAAAATTTGAAAATGTGTTTAACAGTATAATATTGTGAAGTTAAGAATGCAATTTGCACATTATCAGTGGCACTCTTACAACCTATGTAATTACTATAAAGAGGTCAAAATATGCAAAAATAGCCCTTACTGCACTAGTAAAGCAGTAGAGATATAGTTATACATACTGAACAATTCAGTCATAAGGTAAAGGGGAAATTCCTCTGTGACAAGTGAACTCTGACATTGAGTCTAACGTTCATTTGTCTCGCAATGCTAATTCAAAAAACAAGTGGGTTTGGAACTTGATCATATTGCAGAGAAAATAGTAATGACTGGTTAGTTAACCAGTGGACCAACCACTTAGATTATACAAAAAAAATGTGTTGAAATCAGCATAAATACCAGACAAACATATTTGTTCCCTTTTATATTGATAAGTAATGTGTAAAAGTGGCACTGGTCTGTTCATATCTAAATAAGGGGTTTTGGATACTATATTTTTCAAAAAATACAAAGTAAAAAACTTATTTATGAACTAAATTTGATAAAAAAATTTTAATACATGTAATTCTTACGTTTTGAAAATAGATGGCAGTAATTACAGGCTCATTCTTTAAGTGAGTAGCCTGGCTAGCACAATAATTCATACAACAATACTTGATCAATTTAACCTTATGTATTAGATACCAGTTGATGAGCACATACGATGAGAGATTACTTTTGAAGAAACTAGAATCAGTATCTGATACCTGTAAATTACCTCCACATCTCAACAGGTTAAAAAGAAAACTAAAGGTCAGGCAGGTAAGATCAACATATGATGAAATGTAATGTTATAGGTTAAACAGCTTTAATTACTTAAAATAAAATTAAATACTTTAAAAATTATTATGCGCATACTTTAACTACCTGTATAGTTTCTCAGAAAATGAAGTGCTTTGATGTGAAGTTTTCTGAATGCCTGATGTCAGACATAAGTCATGGTTTGATGTGTGGTTTTCTGATTGCCTGACGTCAGACATAAGTCATGGTTTGATATGAGGTTTTCTGATTGCCTGATGTCAGACATAAGTCATGGTTTGATGTGTGGTTTTCTGATTGCCTGACGTCAGACATAAGTCACTGTTTGATATGAGGTTTTCTGATTTCCTGATTTCAGACATAAGTCATGGTTTGATGTGTGGTTTTCTGATTGCCTGATTTCAGACATAAGTCACTGGTTGATATGAGGTTTTCTGATTTCCTGATGTCAGACATAAGTCATGGTTTCATGTGAGGTTTTCTGATGGCCTGATTTCAGACATAAGTCATGGTTTGATGTGAAGTTTTCTGAATGCCTGATGTCAGACGTAAGTCCTGGTTTAATGTGAAGTTTTCTGAATGTCTGTTGTCAGACATAAGTCATAGTTTCATGTGAGGTTTTCTGAATGCCTGTTGTCAGACATAAGTCATGGTTTGATGTGAAGTTTTCTGAATGCCTGATGTCAGACATAAGTCCTGGTTTAATGTGAAGTTTTCTGAATGCCTGATTTCAGACATAAGTCATGGTTTGATGTGAAGTTTTCTGAATGCCTGATGTCAGACATAAGTCCTGGTTTAATGTGAAGTTTTCTGAATGCCTGATGTCAGGCATAAGTCATGTTTTCATGTGAGGTTTTCTGAATGCTGAATGCCTGTTGGCAGACATAAGTCATGGTTTCATGTGAGGTTTTCTGAATGCCTGATGTCAGACTTCATGAGAGGTTTTCTGAATGCCTGATTTCAGACATTAGTCCTGGTTTAATGTGAGGTTTTCTGAATGCCTGATTTCAAACATAAGTCATGGTTTGATGTGAGGTTTTCTGAATGCCTGATGTCAGACATAAGTCATGGTTTCATGTGAGGTTTTCTGAATGCCTGATTTCAGACATAAGTCCTGGTTTAATGTGAGGTTTTCTGAATGCCTGATTTCAGACATAAGTCCTGGTTTAATGTGAGGTTTTCTCAATGCCTGATGTCAGACATAAGTCCTTGTTTAATGTGAGGTTTTCTGAATGCCTGATTTCAGACATAAGTCCTGGTTTGATGTGAGGTTTTTTCTCAATGCGTGATTTCAGACATAAGTCATGGTTTAATGTGAGGTTTTCTGAATGCCTGATGTCAGACATAAGTCCTGGTTTAATGTGAGGTTTTCTGAATGCCTGATTTCAGACATAAGTCCTGGTTTGATGTGAGGTTTTCTCAATGCCTGATGTCAGACATAAGTCATGGTTTGATGTGTGGTTTTCTGAATGCCTGATGTCAGACATAAGTCATGGTTTGATGTGTGGTTTCTGAATGCCTGATGTCAGACATAAGTCATGGTTTCATGTGAGTTTTCTGAATACCTGATTTCAGACATAAGTCCTGGTTTAATGTGAGGTTTTCTGAATGCCTGATTTCAGACATAAGTCATGGTTTAATGTGAGGTTTTCTCAATGCCTGATGTCAGACATAAGTCCTGGTTTAATGTGAGGTTTTCTGAATGCCTGATTTCAGACATAAGTCCTGGTTTGATGTGAGGTTTTCTCAATGCGTGATTTCAGACATAAGTCATGGTTTAATGTGAGGTTTTCTGAATGCCTGATGTCAGACATAAGTCCTGGTTTAATGTGAGGTTTTCTGAATGCCTGATTTCAGACATAAGTCCTGGTTTGATGTGAGGTTTTCTGAATGCCTGATGTCAGACATAAGTCATGGTTTGATGTGTGGTTTTCTGAATGCCTGATGTCAGACATAAGTCATGGTTTGATGTGTGGTTTTCTGAATGCCTGATGTCAGACATAAGTCACGGTTTAATGTGAAGTTTTCTGATATATCTTAAAACAATGATTTGCTCAAACTTAGATATTTGGCATGTAGCAGAGTATGGTTAGTTCAATAAGTAGAGTGTTGGACTGTGAATCCAATGATCCGGGTTTGACTCTTGGACAATGCCGTTCACATCTGATTGATTATGAAATTCCTTTCTACAGTCATTTCGCTGTACCTCTGCTCTAGCATATACAGAAGCTATCAGTTCCTTGCAAAAATGAAGGCACCACTAAAACTGGTTAACTGCTTTACAGCATGCCTAGGATCAATAAGGTGGCTGAACTATGCTCTGATAAATTCAAAGTGGCTTTCTGTTATTATCTGGAATGTAAACTACCAACACAACCTCACCAAAATCATTAGCATGTAGCATTGCTAAGCTTTTCCCAACAAAAGGATTTATAAATCACATCCCTGTAGATTTTGTTGTTGAGAAGTATTGAGTTTGGTAGAGAAAATTAGTTTGTTTGATTAAAAAAATTATAATATCTTAAGTTGTGTAATAAGTTCTACAACAACTACATTTGTTTGATTTGTTATAGGCACATATCATTAAAACAGAATATTGGCCATTTTTGGTTTTAGCAACTCTTAAAGTACTATTTATGTTCCAGGAAAGGTGAAATTCTTGTGTAAATACAAATGTGTTTTTTTATAACAAGTGCTTATTATTTTTTCTTCTTTTATCTAACAGCTGAAGAGAGAACATGGTGTGCCCCAATTTGATCTTGATGCAGAAATGAACAAATTATCTCAGCGATGTTTTGGTTTAAATACTGTAAGTCTAGTGTGTTGTCTGATGTAACTGTTAAATATTTCCCATTATCTCCTCATATGTTGTACCTCATTGTGATTAAAGGAAGGACAACTCTGTTTAAAAATGACAAAAATGATTTCTCAGTTGACTCCCTTTAACATTAAAAGAGAATAAGAATACATGCAGGAAGATATTCTTGGGTAAAAACCACTTAACATAATATATGATTATGTATGATTACCTTCTTCAAAAATAAGTATTTAAATATAGTTCTATATCCTCTTCAATTTTTGTTTGTATGAAATGGTGTAGGTTATATTTTGTATTTGAAAGAAAGATGTCCACACTTATTCAAAAAAGTAATTGACTTTGCTCTCAGAATTTGATTGACAATATTTTAATATTAAACTTTATTTTATTCCACTTAAATTATTGTATTCATGATTTGACTCAATCTGTCATACTACTAGGTTAGTTCCATGAACTCAGTTACATATCATATATAGTGTTGTAAAAGTTATGTTCATTAACATTTAATTTTTTTTTTCAGGAAAGGCTCATCAACAATCCTGGCAATTGTTACCATGGAGACATGAGAATTCTGGACAAATTTCAGGTATATTGTAATAAATATCAAATTTTGTAAATAGAAACATCAATTTGTTACAAGAAACAGTGGTAGCTTAACTAAATATACTTACTTAGAATTTGGAAAGATTCACACCAAAGTCAAATAAATGGTATGATAAAAATTGGAAGAAAACTTGCAGCTTTATGATACAGTCCCGTTTTTATCTCTATATAAATCAATATAAATATAAAGGTATTATTCTAAATGCATTATCCGAATACCTCCTATTTTTCGAAGTAAAATTTCGGTCCCAATTAAACAATTATGAAATAATTTCACACCTATTATTCGAAGCCAGACTAATTGGTGCGGATCCACTCGCTGACCAGTTGACTTGTGATAAATATCAACAGTCGTGCGTGTATTTAGACAATCATGATAATTATGCTATGTGTGTTCTTTAATCAACTTTAATTACCAAAAATGAAAAGCTATGCACCATGTTTGATGTTGTTACTGTTATTGCTTGAAGTTGACAGCAATGATTTTCATACATACCGTATTTGTGAATTTGTCAAAACATCCAAAACATTTTTTCATTAAATGTAAAGCTACCTGAGAGCCTTTACCCTAATCCAAAATACCAGTGTTTAGCTGTAAATATCTTAGTGACGACACGGCCATTATCAAGGCTTTTCACTTTCACGGAACATACATAATGTCGAATAAAATGCAAGTATCTATGTCTTCTATGCCAATGAAATAATTTTTACGCATCTTTTCTTTAATATTTTTTTTTTAGATTGATTGCAGGAAGCAAGTGTGTTGTAAATGGTAGTTTAAATTGGCTAAAGTGGAGTAGTTTTCGTTGATCACAATATTTCAATTTGGATGATTCGAACCCATCGATTAATCGAAGTAAATTTTCAGTCCTAAGCACTTAGAAATAAATGGGGTTGGACTGTATATTAATAAATAATAGAAAATACCCATTATTGCATTTTTAACAACTATTTAATTTTTGTGTAAGAATTTCCTCTACCATTCCACATTGTATTTTACAGACAAGTGTGAACAACCTTTCCAGAACCCAGTTGTACCAGCAGCCTTCGTTTCTCAATAGACTTGTTGGATATGAAGATGATCAGCTGCATACTGTGTGTAGTCCTTACACTGCAAGGTGAGTGTCAATGTTGTCATCACACGGCATAGTGATTGTCTCTTCCATAGCTGTGTGATTAGATTGTTGACTTCAAACCACTTGCCCCTCACCACTGTGGGTTCGAAGCCGGTAAGGGACTTTGGATTCTTATTTGAGGAAGCTATCCAGCAAGCTTGCAGAATGTTGGTTGTTCTACCCATATTCTATTAAGCTGGACTGTTGTCATAAAATCTATATGAGGCGTGTCATGACAAAACCAACATAGTGGGTTTGCGACCAGCATGGATCCAGACCAGCCTGCACATCCGCGCAGTCTGATCAGGATCCATGCTGTTCGCTGTCAGTTTCTCCACTTGTAATAGAGTTGGTAAGTGAACAGCATGGATCCTGATCAGACTGCGCGGATGCGCAGGCTGATCTGGATCTATGCTGGTCGCAAACCCATTACGTTGGTTTTGTCGTGACGCAGCTCATATAGTGTTAGTGTGATATAAGACTCAACCAGAGAAAGTCCTTATACATTAAGGTGATTCTCTATGTACTCCATACACAGAAAGGTGAGTGTCTGTCTAGTACTTTCACAGCAAATTCAGTGTCTGTATGGTACTGACATAGCAAGTTGAGTGTCTGTGTAGTACTGACACAGCAAGTTGAATGTCTGTGTAGTCCTTACATAGTCATATATATATTAAGTTGTTTTTCTGTATAGTCTATGTATAGCAAGCAACTTAACATATCTGTATTTAATTCTTAAAGTGTACTAAGCTATATATCTGATGCAAAAATTATTGATTTAATTTTTGGCCGGGTTGCACAGGGGCAAACCTGGGTTAAAGTGTTGAATGTCTGGCGGCGGGCTGGTGTTGAAAACTTTTCGTAACAGTTATCTCAGCAGCTACTTATCACAGCCTCTTGATATTTGACACACGGTCCCATACTGTGGGGTCTGTTGCTCATCCACTTTCTGTTTTCCGACTTAATTAAATTTTTGGCATTAATGGTCAATGATAGAAAATTTCTTAACATTTTCTTCAGCAACTACTAATCACAGCCTCTTGATATTTGGCATACAGCATTGACACATGATTCCATACTGTAGACTTGGATTTAAGGTCTGTCTCTCATCCACTTTCTGTTTTCCGACTTAGTTAAATTTTCTACATTAATGGTCAATGGTAAGAAATTTTCGTAACATTTTTCTCAGCAACTTCTTATTACAGGCTCTTGATATTTGGCATACAGCATTGACCTGTGGTCCCATACTGTGCGGTCTGTTGCTCATACACTTTCTGTTTACTGATTTAGTTAAATTTTTGACATTAATGGTCAATGGTAAAAATTTTTCGTAACATCACAACTTCATGATATTTGGTATACAATGGAAACCGGCTTTTCTGTCTTTAACCAATATTAAAAAAGTATACTTACAAAATGCTTGTATGAAATAAATATGGTAATTTAAATTTATTGCTTTAAAAGCAAATGCGCATGCACAAAGTCATTGCTAAACAGATTAAACTCTACTTACAATAGCAAACTAATATTTTGTTCCTGAACATTTTATTCTGTTTACGTATATAATTCTTGTGTATTAAATAACAGAGACATTCTATGTTACAACTTTTTCGGGAATCAACCATATAATAATAGAACCAAAATAATTTTCTTAGTTTGCCTCTCCCTACTCTTTGCTTTACATTCTTCTCATTTCTGTTTCTAAAGATTCTAATGGTCTTCACACTGTAGTTGAATGGAGTGCTGGGCTGTTTTATTAATATATTATACACAAACATTGTCAAGGGTTCTTATTTTCTAAAAATACATAAACAAAATAATAGCCAAGGGGTATATAAGTAACTTTGTCCTTGTTTGTGTGAATGATTCATTAACTATTCATAGTAATGTCGGTGTAGTCTACAAGAAAAATCAGCCTTTATCTGTTTTCCTACTCTCAATTTTCTTTTATAATGTGCACATTTATGTACATTTTCCTTATCAAAATTTATGTGATTCTTGTTTTGAAGTGGGATTTAATACTTCTGATACATATAACTTTTGAAGATTATTTTTTAGCCCACCATTTACTTTATTCACTTATTTAAATAATTATGCTGTTACTTTATGGTCATGTTGAGACAAATTTCGCTGTGCTAATTGTTTTATGACATTGAGTGTGATGATTATTTGTCTGTGTCTGCTGATTCAGAAAGCATTTGGGGTAAGTAGTTGGTCACTTGTGGAGAAATAGTTAATTACTGGTTGGTGTTCAAGAAAAGTCAATTTGGTGGATTAACCACCAAGATATTTCCAAAATGCGTTAAAATCAGAGTTACAACCAGTAAGACAAACAAGTTATAACTGAAATTGAATATAGGTGAAATAACTTTCTTGTAGATCTAGTATACAATAACAATTAACATGAATAATTGATATTTGACAGGATTTTAAAGCCATTTATCCGGCGAGATTATGAGTCACGACCATTAAAGATGAGATTATTGGCAGAGATAAAAGCCTATCCACACAGGTTGGTACTGTAATGTCTATAAAAGTACATACTGTAAAAGAATCTTACCAGTTTGAAGTGTAAATGTAAAATGTTGTATCACATAACTCTACAAATTAATATCAGCTACTTTATGACTATTTACAAATTATAAGTAAATCTTATATTTTAGGACCAAAAAGCTTTGTTTAAGTATTTTTATCTTTGTTTGCACAATTTATTGCTTTCAAAAACTATGAGTATTATTTATTCTGATGTTAAAGTTCACCAGAACTGAAGGTTCTTGGTGAGCTATTAGTATGGTTGGAGGTCTCTGGGGTCTGCGTCTTGCGTCATTTCTTCTTCAAACAACATCTCCTTATAAACCATCTGACAATGTTGCCGAAACTGGACAGAAAAGTTCCTGGCATGAAGCTTTCTAAAAATTGCTCAATATTTTATATTCCATGCATACCTCTGGTTGTCATGGCAACCGAAAGAAAAATCTTTAAAAAACTTTTTCTCCCAAACTGCAAGGGCTAAAGCTTAGATATTTTGCATAAATATTTTCTAGTGGACCTCTATCAAAATTGCACAAATTTTAGTCCTAAGGTCAAAATTGGCCCCTGCTCTTTGGGGTTCTGGGTGCACTTTTTATGATATGTATAGTAAAAAAATAAAAACTTTTTTTCTCAAAAACTGTCTATTAAGACATTGTCTATTGAACCTTTACATAGATGTTTCAAATTATAGTCGTAGGGTCAAAATTGGCTGACCTTAGGGGTAATGGGTTTTCAATTTATACCAAATCTACAAGGGCTAGACCTTGCCTAGTTGACCTCTTTTAGAATTGTAGCCCAGGAGTCAAAGTTGACACCGCCCAGGGATCCATAATTTTTAGCTCGACTATTCGATAAGAATTCGACTATTCGATAAGAATAAGTAGAGCTATTGTAGTCACCCGAGCGTCGGCGTCAGTGTCGGCGTCTGCGTCGGCGTAATCACTTATATTAAAGTTTTTGTAATAGTTCAAATATTTTCAAAGTCCATTGACATATGGCTTTGAAACTTTGCACACTTGTTCACCATCATTACCCCAACCTGTAGACAGGAGGAGGTAACTGCATCAAGCATTTTGACAGAATTATGCCCCTTTGTCGACTTAGAATTTACGTTAAAGTTTTTGTAATAGTTCAAATATTTTCAAAGTCCATTGACATATGGCTTTGAAACTTTGCACACTTGTTCACCATCATTACCCCAACCTGTACACAGGAGGAGGTAATTGTATCAAGCATTTTTTTTTACTATCAAGCACTAAGAATAGTCGAGCATTGCTGTCCTACCGACAGCTCTTGTTCCTTTATACATTTAGTGAAATTTCCTTCAAAACCAGAAGGGCTACAGCTCAGATAGTTGGCATGAAATATTGTCTACTGGACCATGACAAAGTTTAGTACAAATTATAGCTTTGGGGTCAAATTTGCCCCACTACTAGGTGAGCTATAAAATTTGAACTAGAGGCACAATCGTAAATGGAAAATTGAACAATGCCACTTGTTGACCTAGATTCTAAACCAGGGGTCTTATTTTTGTAAACTGAGAAACTATGAAAATTGGACTTTTAGCATAGTTTCATTCATGCAGAATTACCTTTGACTTTTGACCCTATGACCTAATTTTTGTTAACAGAGATTTTAATTTTGACCCAATAACCTATTTCTTGTGCCATGAAATTTGGAATACACGCACAGTTTCAGATTCAGAATTTAACTTTGGTCTTGATTTTGATCCAGTTAACAACATTGTTTTATTGAGAGCAACAAATACTGGCTCAGTTTCAGATGCATATTGGAACTTTGATGTCAGTTGACCTATATTTAAATATAACATGTATAATGCCTGCCTTTAATTCATATGTAGATGTTATATACTTTGAATTTTTATATTCTGGTCTTGTTTTACTTTTTGTGATTTGATAGACCCAGGTTTAGAATGAATGTCATAGATAAAACTCTCATCATATAAAATGGGAAATTTTGAAAGGCCACTTATGTAAATATAATCATGTAATCATAATTTTTCTACTTTGATTTTGCCCATGGAAATTATATAATTTTTTTGTTAAATAATGGAGACTTTAATATACTAGACTATCTAGGAATTATTATGCCCCCATTTCGAAGAAAAGGGGGTATATTGCTTTGCACTTGTCGGTCCGTCGGTCTGTCGGTCCGTCGGTCCGTAGACCAAATGGTTTCCGAGTGATAACTAAAGAACCCTTAGGCCTAGGAACTTCAAACTTGGTATGGTGATTGGTCATGACCAGTAGATGACCCCTATTGATTTTGGGGTCAAGGGGTCAAAGGTCAAGGTCACATTGACCTTGTAAGCAAAAACGGTTTCCGATCAATAACTAAAGAACCTTAAGGCCTAGGAACTTGAAACTTGGTATGGTGATTGGTCATGATCAGTAGATGACCCCTATTGATTTTGGGGTCAAGGGGTCAAAGGTCAAGGTCACATTGACCTTGTAAGCAAAAACGGTTTCCGATCAATAACTAAAGAACCTTAAGGCCTAGGAACTTCAAACTTGGTATGGTGATTGGTCATGATCAGTAGATGACCCCTATTGATTTTGGGGTCAAGGGGTCAAAGGTCAAGGTCACATTGACCTTGTAAGCAAAAACGGTTTCCGATCAATAACTAAAGAACTTTAAGGCCTAGGAACTTCAAACTTGGTATGGTGATTGGTCATGATCAGTAGATGACCCCTATTGATTTTGGGGTCAAGGGGTCAAAGGTCAAGGTCACATTGACCTCTTGGGTAAAAACAGTTTCTGACCAATAACAAAAGAACCCTTAGGCCTAGGAACTACAAACTTGGTATGGTGATTGTTATGACCAGCAGATGACCCCTATTGATTTTGGGGTTAAGGGGTCAAAGGTCAAGGTCACATTGACCTTGTAGGTAAAAACGGTTTTCCGATCAATAACGAAAGAACCCTTAGGCCTAGGAACTTCAAACTTGATATGGTGATTGGTCATGATCAGTAGATGACCCCTATTGATTTTGGGGGTCAAGGGTCAAAGGTCAAGGTCACATTGACCTCTTAGGTTAAAACGGTTTCCGATCAATAACTAAAGAACCCTTAGGCCTAGGAACTTTAAACTTGGTATGGTGATTGGTCATGACCAGCAGATGACCCCTATTGATATTGGGGTTAAGGGGTCAAAGGGCAAGGTTACATTGACCTTGTAGGTAAAAATGCTTTACAATCAATAACTTAAAGAACCCTTAGGCTTAGGAACTTCAAACTTGGTATGGTGATTGGTCATGACCAGCAGATGACCTATTGATTTGGGGTCAAGGGGTCAAAGGTCAAGGTCACATTGACCTTGTAGGTAAAAATGGTTTCCGATCAATTAACTAAAAACGCTTAGGCCTAGGAACTTCAAACTTTGTATGATGATTGGTCGTGACCAGCAGATGACCCCTATTGAGTTTTGGGTCAAGGGGTCAAAGGTCAAGGTCACATTGACCTTGTAAGTAAAAACGGTTTTCTGATCAAAAAACTTAAGAACGCTTAGGCCTAGGAACTTCAAACTTGGTATGGTGATTTGTCATGACCAGCAGATTACCCCTATTGATTTTGGGATCAAGGGGTCAAAGGTCAAGGTCACATTGACATTGTAAGTAAAAACGGTTTCTGATCAATAACTAAAGAACGCTTCGGCCTAGGAACTTCAAACTTGGCATGGTGATTGGTCATGACCAGCAGATGACCCCTATTGATTTTGGGGTCAAAGGTCAAGGTCACATTGACCTTGTATGTTAAAACGGTTTCCGATCAATAACTAAAGAACCCTTAGGCCTAGGAACTTCAAACTTGGTATGGTGATTGGTCATGACCTATTGATTTTGGGTCAAGGGGTCAAAGGTCAAGGTCACATTGACCTTGTAGGTAAAAACGGTTTCCGATCAATTAACTAAAAATGCTTAGGCCTAGGAACTTCAAACTTTGTATGATGATTGGTCGTGACCAGCAGATGACCCCTATTGAGTTTTGGGTCAAGGGGTCAAAGGTTAAGGTCATGACCAGTAGATACTTGATAACCCTTATTAATTGTTTGATCACTGGGTCAGAAGTCATGCATAATAACCTTATCACATGACTAATTGGCTGCAGATAGGGGGCATACATGTTTTACAAACATATCTTGTTTAAATTCGGAGATAATATGCAAACAACATGTGTACATATCATTACACTTATATTCAATATCAAATAAACTGTTTGAGCAGCTCATTAAGATTTAAAATCAGTAGACCCCAGATTTGTAAGTTTAAGTTTTCAGTTAGGCACAGCAACAATCTACTTTTTCAATTAATTCATGTAGAAAAAGCAGGTGCTATTTTAAGGGAACTCCACTGAGGTTCATAAGCCTAAAACCATAAAATTTGAATTTCCCAAAAAGATCAACTGGTGCACCTAAAACAGAAATATAAACAAAAGATAATTAAGAAATATACCTAGAAATACACTGAAAATCAGATGTTTGTGTTATTCTCAGTCCGATTTGAGTGAAAAGCGTTTAAACGCTTTTCAATTTTAGGTCATTTTTGACAAATAAAACAATTATTCTGGAAAAAGGAAGGGAGCTAATGATCTGAAATTTTGCACATAAATTGTTGGTATAGACCTACATCAGATGGAGTAATAATCTGAAAAAAAATATTTCCATTCTGTCAGAATTGTTATAGTACATATTCTAGAACTTTTGCTACAGAACTGCACAGCAATATATGACTGATATGGGCATCTTTGGCTGAGTGGTTAAGGTTGTTGACTTCAAATCACTTGCCTCTCACTGCTTTAGGTTCAAATCCATACAGGGACTTTGGATTCTTTCATGTGAGGAAGCTATCCAGCTAGCTTACGGAACGTCGGTGGTTCTACTCGGGTGCCCGTTCATGCCTGAAATAATGCACAGAAGGGCACCTGAGGTCTTCCTCCACCAGTAAAGCTGGAACGTCACGATATGACCTATACTGTGTCGATGTGACGTAAAACCCAAAACAAACAAAATGACTGATATACTGTTACAACATGTGCTGATAAATAACCAAGTTAGTTGAGGATACCTGTGTATGAAACAAAGTTATGATTTAAAAATGATATTCATCAAAATATTTACATATTTGGTGTAAAGTAGGACATATTTTACAGAAAAAAACAATTTCAAATTACACATATAGTTTACTTTAGTGTGGTTGTGAAATCAACCAAATTGATTTCACAGACATGTTTTACTAGTTTTCTCTAAAAACAGTCAATGTAATTTAGTTATTTGTCAATAACACAACTCCAATTAACAAAATTATATAGAATGCAATTTCAGTTCATTATCTTAAAGCTGCATGCATGCCTCCAGATGAGACAAAATATTTCACTAAAGTCAAACCTGAGAAAAATGTACTAACATGTTAGGAAAAGCAAACAGATTTAAAATTTAAATAATAATTTATATTTTATATGCGAAAAAGGTGGATTATTAAGTATTTATTACCATATTTTTACTGCGTTACTAACGCAGTAAAGGCTTTTTGTGAATATTTTGACCACATTTTGGTAAGTTACATGGGTTGTGAGTACTGTTTTTGTGCTGTTTTTAATGCGTGAATTGCTTCTTTTTTTATTTCTTCTCAATAATTTACTTTTAAATACATTTTCAAAATTTGCATGAATCTGGAGGCGTGCTGCTTTAACCCTTCATCTGCTGAAACTGAAAGTAATTGGCCTTTACCACCAGCATACAGCCCAGCCTGTCTGCACATCTGTTCAAGTCTGACCAGGCTTTATACTGGTGGTAGCTTTTGATATTCATTAAAATCCCTTTAACTTCAAATGATCTTCTAAATTCAAATCCAGAGTAAAATCACTGCACCCGTTCAGTAGGTGGAGGGTTGACATTTATTTATATTATGCTGTGTTAATTTATATTATTCTGTGTTATTTCAGAAATGATCCATCATGGAAACCAGAACCTTTACCTCCTATAGATTATTGTTATGTGAGACCTCAACATATAGCATCAGTTAATGCTCTATGCAGGGAATGTTTCTGGCCAGGAATTGATGGTAAGATAACATTTATAACATGACCTTGTCACAGACAATGCTGCAGTCCCATACAACTGTAATGTTGCCTGATTCCCTGCCTCAACCAGTATAAGTGTGAAATTTACTCAGATTTTTAGAGCCGGGACATAACTAGGAAGGAATCTTGCTTGTGCAGTTTGTTGTAATTATCACATGCTTATATGCCACAGAAAGATCACGGAACAAGCCCTTGAACCTGAAATGTTGGAATATCTGTCTATTTGTGCATAAACTTAATAACTATTGAGTTTGCTGTCTGGAGGGTAGTAATGGTCATTTGGTTGCCCTAATTAATTTTGAGGAGAAAATGTATAAAATGTTCTAAACAGATTTTCATGACAGCAATTTAATCAATATACATATATGCTAGGGTATACTGTTGGTAAGTATTACATAGCAGAAAATATAGGCTTAACATGATTTCATATTCTCTCAAGGTGACATAATACTAAATTATTCATAGATGTTTTTGAGGGTAAATTCTATAAATAAAGAAATGAATCAGAATTAGACAGATTGATAGGTAACAAATTTTCTGATCTAGTTACATAATTGATAAGATTCCATCTTTTTAGCTCAACTGAGCACAAAGTGCTAAAGTGGTTTGTGATCCTCTGATATCTGTTGTGTGTTGTTACCAACAGTTTCTTCAGAAATATAATGGTGATATTTACCATAGAAACTGTCAATATGCAGTCAAATTTTAAATGATTTTGGTCTAATGCAGTGGGTCCTTGGAGGTAAAAAAAATTTAGAATAAAATCTTGTTTTAAGTATTGCCAGGAATTTCAGGAAATGTATTTTTGTCTGAAACTGCATGGTTTAGAGCATAAATATTTGACCTTGGGTATTATGTGCATGGTCTTTTCTAATGTTTTATGAAATATGGTGTCAAATAATGGTCAGTTTTGATAATAGATTTGCAAATAAAATAAATAACTTCTATAATACTGCTCCTCAGAAATTAACTAGAACTGGAAGACCAAAAGCCTGAAAACATCAAACTTGAATTTCGTATGTTGATCTTCTGAGGGCATTTAAAAGGAAAACATATGCAAAAGAAATATACTCAGAATTTAATTGAAAGTTGTATGTTTGTGCACTGATTGGCCTGATTTTAATAAAAAAAAATTTAAACTCGTCATTTTAGGGTCATTTTTTCACAATTGAAATAAGTATTCTGTAAAAACATAGTAAGGGAATGATCTGAAATTTATTGGTCCAGAAGATATTTGTGATTTGAAGCATTGTCAATTTGGTCACTGTGATAAGACGGTAATGATGTGTCACTATGATAACATGGTAATGATGTGTCACTATGATGACAAGGTAATGATGTGTCACTGTGATAACACCATAATGATGTGTCACTATGATAACAGAGTAATGATGTGTCACTATGATAACACAGTAATGATGTGTCACTATGATAACACAGCAATGATGTGTCACTATGATAACACAGTAATGATGTGTCACTGTGATAACATGGTAATGATGTGTCACAATTATAACATGGTAATGATGTGTCACTATGATAACTTGGTAATGATGTGTCACTATGATTGTCACTATGATAACATGGTAATGATTTGTCACTATGATAACATGGTAATGATGTGTCACTATGATAACATGGTAATGATGTGTCACTATGATAACATGGTGATGATGTGTCACTATGATAACATGGTAATGATGTGTCACTATGATAACATGGTAATGATGTGTCACTATGATAACATGGTAATGATGTGTCACTATGATAACATGGTAATGATGTGTCACTATGATAACATGGTAATGATGTGTCACTATGATAACATGGTAATGATGTGTCACTATGATAACATGGTGATGATGTGTCACTATGATTGTCACTATGATAACATGGTGATGATGTGTCACTATGATTGTCACTATGATAACATGGTGATGATGTGTCACTATTGATAACATATGTATAATGTGTCACTATGATAACACCCTAATGATGTGTCACTATGATAACATGGTAATGATGTGTTACTATGATAACACTGTAATGATGTGTCACTATGACTACAAGGTAATGATGTGTCACTGTGATAACACGATAATGATGTGTCAATATGATAACACAGTGATGATGTGCCACTATGATTACGAGGTAATGATGTGTCACTATGATAAGACGGTAATGATGTGGCTCTATGATAACACGATAATGATGTACCACTATGATAACACGGTAATGATGTGTCAATAAGATAACAAAGTGATGATGTGTCACTATGATAATATGGTTATGATGTGTCACTATGATAACATGGTAATGATGTGTAACTGTGATAATATGGTAATGATGTGATAACATGTGATAACACGATAATGATGTGACACTATGATAACACGATAATGATGTGTCAATATGATAACACATTGATGATGTGTCACTATGACTACACGGTAATGATGTGTCACTATGATAACACGGTAATGATGTGGCTCTATGATAACACAGTAATGATGTGTCACTATGATAACACGATAATAATGTGCCACTATGATAACACGGTAATGATGTGTCAATATGATAACACAGTGATGATGTGTCACTATGATAATATGGTTATGATGTGTCACTATGATAACATGGTAATGATGTGTAACTGTGATAACATGGTAATGATGTGATAACATGATAATGAAGTGTCACTATGATAACACAGTTATGATGTGTCACTATGATAACATGGTAATTATGTAGCACTTTGATAACATGGTGATGATGTGTCACTATGATTGTCACTATGATAACATGGTGATGATGTGTTACTACCATAACATGGTAATGATGTGTTACTATGATAACATGTTTATAATGTGTCACTATGATAACATGGTGATGATGTATCACTATGATAACACGGTAGATAACCCAGTAATGATGTGTCACTATGATAACATATTTATAATGTGTCATTATAATAACATGGTAATGATGTGTCACTATCTGTTTTCAGTGTCAGAGTGTCTGCAGTACCCAGACTTTAGCTGTGTAGCTTTATTCAGGTATATCCTAGTAATCACTAAATTCAGTTAATTGTGTGAATTTTTGAAATTCTGTGTTGTTATCCACAATTTAAAAAAAACATTTCCTTCTTAAATATTTGGTGGATTTTGATAAAACTTCACATAATCAATTACTAGACTTTGATAAATTTTATGATTCTAATGTGACCTTCTACAAGTGGGTCAAGTGTACTGCATAAGAAGCTTAAATTACACAATTTTATGTCTGAAACTAGTACTCAGAGTGTTTAGACAAGTAGTATATGACCCAATTTTGTTGTCTTCTTCAAAAGTGTTATAAAAATGTTATAAATCATTGCCCCAGGAACAAAGTTGGTCTGAAGCATTGCTTCTTGGACCTTTGCCATTGAATCATGTTTGTAACATACCTTAGGTCACTTTTGAAACATTGACTTTAATAGAAATAAAATTTTAAAAATCTCAAACTACATTTCCAAGTTAGTTATGTAACAGGCATGTAACATCATCTTTTATGAATTATGTCAACAGTGTCAAATTTGGCTTAGCCCAGGTGGTCACTTAGTTTACATTGACTTAGTTAAGAAAATCCATTTAAAACTGAAAGAATATGGCATTAAGGTTAGATTTGTCATAACTGTGGGGTCAAAAATGACCTAACCCTTGGCCATTTTATTGTCATAGACATCAATAGGAAACATTACTTAAAATTTGTTTTCTTAGAAACTACAAGACACAAAGTTTTGATATTTAGCTTTCTATATCAAAATCTATCCCCCCATGCATGTGGTCACTTATTTTACATAGACTTAAACCATTTTTGTGTTAAAATGTTGAATTTTGCTTAAGCGGGTGCTAGGGGGCGTGGACGGTAACTTGCATTTTCCAGCACCGTCCATGAACAGGCTCAATTAAACCGAGCCTGCAACATTTTACAACTTGGCCATGTTTGGCTTAATTTAGCGATTCTGTTTTTTTCTATTTCAAAGTATTCTGATACACTTTTTGTGTGATCCAAGCTTTGGGCATAAATTTTTGGCTTGTAGCATTACATAGTGGATCGCTACAAAAGTTAAATGAATCATTGCCGTTTGGTCAAAAATGTTCAGAATTGTGTGATTATATTACATGTATTAGTGAATAGAGGTTGAATAAAGGGTTGTTGGAAACAAGTTGAATTCAAACAAGCTAATAGTTACTTCTAGTTTGTTTCTTGATACAAATGTTTTCATCTAAAATCTCTTATACTGATTGAAATATGAGCTGCGTCACAACAAAACAAACATAATGCGTTTGTGACCAGCATGGATCCAGACCAGGCTGAGCATTTGCGCAGTATGATCAGGTTCCATGCTGTTCGCTATCAGTTTCTCTACTTGTAATAGGGTTTGTAAGCAAACAGCATGGATCCTGATCAGACTGCGTGGATGCGCAGCCTGGTCTGGAGCCATGCTTGTCGCAAATGTATTACGTTGGTTTTGTCTTGACGCGGCTCATATGTCATTCTATCACTCTGTTTGTCTTGAATAGTTATATTTAAGATATATGAGAGTAGAATGTCAGAGAGATATCAAACTTTTTCATTGATTTACTAAAATATTTGTATATTATTTTGCAAAAATAATTATGTTTTATAGAAGTAAAATTTTCTGCCTTGCCAATTAAAGGGTCTCAAATACTTCTTCCATTTATTCCTTTGCCATTTCAAAAGTTTATTATGTCTGCATTATGGTAAAACTAATCTGATAGTAACTTACATGTATATATTCATTCATCTCACATGAAATGAAAAATTTAAAGGCAATGAAATACATTGCTGTATCACAGTTTAACTTAAATGGGTTTTTTTTTTGCAGAAAAATTGTAATAGGGTTTGCATTTATGGTACCAGACGTGAAACAGAATGAGGCATATATATCATTTATATTTACTCATCCAGAATGGAGGCGGGCACACATGGCAACATTTATGTTATATCACCTCATACAGGTAATATTAAAATAGTTAATTAAATTAGGTCATTTTATAAAGTTCAAGCCCTTTACTTTTAAGTTTGTCTTTTTATATTTACTATGAAAACTGTAACATGTAGCATAGCTTTTAGTAAAGATAGCATAACGTTAAAAAATCTTTTATTTTCAATATCCATTATTTTGTATAAATGATTATTTATTATTTTTTTAATATTTTAATGTGGCCACTTTGTTTCTGATTGATTATTGAATTCAAATATGAAAAACATGATTAAAATCTTGGAGTATTCTTAAACGCTAGATTAAGAGATGTTTAAAGGTGTAGATTTGTTTCTGTAGGAAGGTTTCCCCATTAACTGTCTTCATGCTAAATATAAGATCAGGACCTGACTTGTGACAAGATCTGATCTATAAACGGAGATCAGGATTTGAATTTAGTGAAATGTTCAACTGGCTATAACTTTGTTAATTTGTTATTTTATTAAAGCTGAATTGTTTCATCCGTGTGCAATGAAAGACCTTCAGCAGACAAAAAATGACCATGGCCTTTACACATGAATTATCTTAAACTTGAAGATCAAGCTACTATATATTGCTTGATCTTTTTATAATTGGCTATATCTTTATAAAAATGAGTGTATTGTTCTTTGGTCCATTGTTCGCTACGTCTAAATACAGAGAACAGTAGTGTTGCCTCGTAAAATTATCTGTCATTCTGTCAATCCAATGAAATTTACATCCTGCCACAACTAAAAAAGAACATAAGTAAAATTGATGATACTTGCTTTGTGGAAAGTGGGCCATATGGTGGTCATGTACATGATTTTAATTTTGTCATCCCTCTGTCTGGCTACCATTCAGACCATTAAAAGAAATATGGATTCTGTCAAAAAGTACAAAATAAGGTTGATTATACTTGGTGTGTGAACAGTGGGTTTTATAGAGATTATGCACATCGTTCTAGTTCATGTTTCCACAAAGTATTCAAGGTGACCTTTTGTAATCACAACTTTGTTGTCACGTTTGTCGATCCTCCTTCCTGCATTCGTTGTCGTTATTACCTTTGATTAGAATAATCTCTTATTAAGAAAATCACTCACTGAGAGAATTGGAGTGCACTGCTTCTCGCTCAGATCTTATTTAGGCAATTGTGTCTCCTTGTTGTGTTTCTTCTCACGATGCATTTCTGTGCACAAGGCATTAATAACTTCTATGCATAAAGGGGCACCGGGAGTTTTTTTAAATCTTTGAAATCACTTTTAAACCTTAGCAGAAACAGTGTGCTTTGAAGCTCAAACAGTCGGAGAGGATTTCAATCAGATTTTATTGGCGTCAAACCTTGTTTTGTGACAACATTTTTGTCTTGTTATTCTAGGTTACATTTTAAACTTAGTATTTTGAACCAGCCAGGTAGACAAATGTTGGTGGTTTTCTTTTGATGTCTGCATGGAGGTTATCTGGTGTCTTCCTCCACTAATGATGCTGAATATTGCCATTATATTAAGTTTAGTTGTAACTTTTAACTTCGGACAAGAATAAAATTAAGGATTTTTTATCCTTGCTTAATTTGTAATAGATTTGTCCTGGAATTCATAAATGAAATGTTAATAATTTCTTACATTCATTGTTTTCAGACATGTATGGGTAAAGATGTCACTCTTCATTGTTCAGCCACTAACAACGCAATGTTACTCTACCAGAAATTTGGATTTAAACCAGAAGAATACATCCTGGACTTTTATGACAAATATTTTCCTGCTGATACAACTCAATGTAAACATGCGTTTTTATTAAGACTCAGAAGATAAAACAATTAAAGTTTCAATCTGTATTTTGTTTTGTTATGTTAAATCATATTCTCTATTGAAACCTAATTTGATTATACACCTAAAATACTCCTATTGTTATGCACCTGGCCATCCATCCTTCCATCTGTGATATTAAAAATAAATAGGGGGTATTTTTGGTAATTTTGCAAGTTCAACAAAGGTCATATAGCGACTTTCCACCTTTACCTAGGTACTCCTCCGTGCATTACATCATGCAAGAACGAGCCAGAGTGTTAAACAAGATTAAATATCGCTTAAGCTTAATTATCTTTCATGAACAGATTCAGTCGATCTATGACTGCATTTTTTCAAAGATCTGTAATATTGTTTCACTGCTTCCAAAGGATCACTCCTTGCTCACCTGTCACAAAGTGACAGGGTGAGCTTTTGTGATCGCTTTTCGTCCGGCGTCCGCCCTTCCGTAAACTTTTACTTTAAATGACATCTCCTCATAAACCACTAAGCCAATTTCATCCAAACTTCACAAGAATGTTCCTTTGGTGGTCACCTTTAAAAATTGTTCAAGGAATTTAATTCCATGCAGAACTCTTGTTGTCATGGCAACCGATAGAAAAAAAACTTAAAATATCTTCTTTTAAAAAACCCAAAGAGGTAGAGCTTAGATATTTGGCATGAAACATATTCTAGTGAATGTCTATCAAGTTTGTTCAAATAAAAGCCCTTGGGTCAAAATTGGCCCCGCCCCAGGGGGTCATTGATTTTCCCTATATGCATATAGTAAAAACTTAAAAATCTTCTTTTAGAGAACCCAAAGATCTAGAGCTAAGATATTTAGCATGAAACATCTTCAAATGGGTGTCTACCCACTTTGTTCTAATAAGAGCCCTAGGGTGAAAATTGGCCCCGCCCCGGGGGTCATTGATTTTCCTTACATGTGTATAGCAAAACCTTAAAAAATCTCCTTTGAAAAACCCAAATAGCTAGAGTTTAGATACTTAGCATGAAACATCTTCTAGTGAGTGTCTACAAAGTTTGTTCAAATAAAAGCCCTGGGGTCAAAATTGGCCCCGCCCCGGGGGTCATTGATTTTATTTATGTGTATAGCAAAAACTTAAAAAATCTTCTTTTAAAGAACCCAAAGAGCTATAGCTAAGATATTTAGCATGAAACATCTTCTAATGGATGTCTACCAAGTTTGTTCAAATAAAAGCCCTGGGGTCAAAATTGGCCCTGCCCCAGGGGGTCATAGATTTTTTCTATATGCATATAGTAAAAACTTAAAAAATCTTCTTTTAAAGAACCCAAAGAGCTACAGCTAAGATATTTAGCATGAAACATCTTCTAATGGGTGCTACCAAATTTGTTCAAATAAGAGCCCTGGGGTCAAAATTGGCCCCGCCCCGAGGGTCATTGATTTTCCTTATATGTGTATAGCAAAAACTTAAAAATCTTCTTTGAAAAAACCCAAATAGCTAGAGTTTAGATACTGAGCATGAAACATCTTCTAATGGGTGTCTACCAAGTTTGTTCAAATAAAAGCCCTGGGGTAAAAACTGGTACCGCTCTGTGGGCCTATATACAGGTGAGCGACTTCAGGGCCATCCTGGCCCTCTTGTTATATTTCACAACAGCAGGTGCCATGAGCATCTGCAAAATGTTGCCTCGTGCTTCACTTCAGTGTTTTTATATTTCTTGATCATTGTTTCCAGTACTTTATCTGAAATACTTGTATGTAGCATTGCCTTGTCATTTTCCGCTATATTGATTTTATTTATATATGTACCTTGATCCGATATTGGCCCGGCCCCTTTGGTCATTTTAGAAACTAAAATGACCAGAGCTTGATATAAGGCATGTAGCTTTGCTAAGTGGACAAAAGGTTACATAAATAATGACCCTAGGGTAAAAATTGGTTCAACCCTTGGGGCAACTTAATTTATATACTTGTTTTATAAACATATCTTGAAATGTTTAATTACAGAACTTATTATGCTCCCACCCTGGGAGTCATTAAGTATTATAGGGATTATTAAGATAAAACTTAACGGTCATGTTAAGTTAATGATCATGGGTCTCTTTGCTAATTAAAAATATGAAAACTCTAATAGTTATAGTGCACCGCGTTAGCTGAGCTTTGTTTATTGTGTCTTACTATCCAACATTCTATACATCATACAAACATACACAGATACGCACACACACAATCCTTAACATACAAAATGCGTTATATACATGAAACAAAATTTTTCTGTTTATAAGACATAAATAGTTCCAAATTACTGTTATATTTTACCATAAACACTACGTACCAATTCTTTTGCCATTATGAATTATTTTAACACCTTCTGAAACACCTCTGGTGACTAAATTTGTGTCAGAAATCATAATAGATGTATTTCTCATTTGCTTAAAGGGTGTAGAAATAGAAATTGCACCGTCAATAGAACGTGCCGTTGATAATTTTCCCTCTATCAGGAATTGGTTATTTGGATTTAATTTTGCCTGCATTCTGCCAAAGTATTTGTTCTCATCGGTTTCAACAATTCCATTTAATCCAATATTCTCAATGTCCTTGAAAGGTGTTTTAATATCTAGATCCATTCTTAGAGGCTGCACCGAGCCTGCAATAGTTCCTGTCACCTCTTTGCCGAATATCGAAGAATTGATGTCACATTGAATGTTATTTGAGTCTCTCGTGTGCTTATAAGATACTTTATTTACTTCCATATTCTTGAAAGGTGTCCTTAGTTCAACATCTGCAGACATTTGTTCAGAACCAAAATGAACAGTATTCAGTTTCCCGTTAATTCTTGTTAATGAGTTAATATTGACTTCGTATGTCATGACAGTGCCACTTGAACTTCCGCTTTGCATAAAAGAGGCTCTGATATCGTTATGGGATCTTGCTGAAGAATGCATTAGTTCCCCACGGGTTCTCAGTGTAAAATCTGCATTTGTTAAGCTAGGTGTATCCACGATTGTTGTTGAAACCTCAACTACATATTCTTCTATTTGAAGATTTGCAGAGGAGGTATACGTCTTAGTTGAAAGTGACCTATCATAATTAGTTTTCAGTACTATCTTTTCAAATCCTTGGAATGGTGTTTTTAGAGTAAAAACAACGATTAAGTCGGTTTTCCATTTCAATTCAATATCACAATCAAAGAAAACGCTTGAAGACAATTTCAGATGGGCCAATGCTTTACACGAGTGGGAACTAAGACTTTGAGTATAATTACCACTTATGTGATCCATGTCGGGAATGACCATATCGAATTTTGCATTAATGTCTTTTTTTAAATCTACAAGGATCGAATATTCATAATTGTGTTTTATTGTCGCTTTGGCAAGTAATTTCGGGATATATCGGTCTAGTTTAATATTGAAATCGCTCCTTTCATGTTCGATGACAGCGCTTCCAGTGCATTTAAAGTACCTTTTGTTATTGCTTTGTTTGAAATTTGCCGTTAAAGATTTGTAGCCTTCTATCGGCGAGGTGATGCTACCGTCAAAGTTGATACTTTTTTTCGACCAAAATCTAAACGTTACTGTATAACGCTCTGATGTTATTTGTAATAAAGCACTTCTACTTCTTTTCACTGTATATGAACGAGCAATGTCACCATGGCGCTGCACAGTTAAACCTAGCTTTTCTATCGCCGACTCTATTTTAGTCGGCGAATCAATTGACGAAGAAATTGTTCTGTAAACGAGATGCTCGTCGTTTTCATTGTTTGATATCTCCAGTACGGTTGTTGATGAAAAGTCTGTTAATTCGCCTTGTATGTAAAAGTCACCGGTTGCATCCGAACATAACGAAGAAGTTATCCTGAATGATAAACCTACCGAAATACTCTTTATTTTCAGAACAAAGTCTGTATTCATGTAAATTTTTCCAAATTGAAAGTCGAAATGCCAGAAAATGGGTGCAAGAGAACAAACAAGTTTGTATGCTATTTTGTCTTCACCAATTAAAACGTCTGTGCGAGATATCATTTTTATCCACGAATGCTCAAAAGATATTAAAATGGGCTTAAATGTAGAGGAGGAAGGTGGTTTAAGTTTGAGCATACCTTTTATATTTTCATCTTTTTTTAAATGAAAATCCCCATGCCATTCTTCAAAATTTTCCGTTAGATCTACATGACATTTGAAGTCGTTTAAATCGCCTGTATGCTCTAAACTCACTGAAACAGGTTTTAGCCTAGAGGAGGCTGAAGGTTTAAACTTTAGCATTCCTTGGATGCTGCCAACTGTTTTCAGATAAAAATCCCCATTCCATTCTTCAGTGCTTTTCGTAAATTGTACATGGCATGTAAAGTCGTTTAAATCGCCTGTATGCTCTAAACTCACTAAAACAGGGTTTAGCCTAGAGGAGGCTGGCGGTTTAAACTTGAGCATTCCTCCTCGGATACTGCCAACTGTTTTCAGATGAAAATCCCCATGCCATTCTTCAGTATTTTTCGTAAATTCTAAATGGCATTGAAAGTCTTTGAAATTACCTGTATGTTTATAAGCTACAGCATACAAACCTGAAGTTGGACATTTGTAAAAAACATTTAAATTAACAATATTTCTTACATTAGCTCTTAATTCAAAATATTTTTTGTTAGGTCCAATGTTATACTCGTTAGATAGTTTAATGCCTGACTCTTCGTTTATTTCAATCGTTGTTACGATTGGTCGGAGCTTGTATGCACGCGATGGGTCAAATCTGAAGACAAATGTATCTGTTACTATCCTCCCTCTCGTCTTGAGAATAGATGCATCGAATGCAAGCCGAGACAATTCTTTTAAAGGTGTCGATATTTTAGATGTGATATCGACTCCGTTATTAGTTTTGAAAATATTTTTTGCTGAATCATACTTTTTCACAATGTCCAACTTGAAACTTTCATAACTGGAACCCTTTCCGGAAAATACGTAGAAAATATCGAAGATGACAATTCTAGTAGGAAAAATGACCGCTATATATCCCGTTAAATGTTCAGAGGGCGGCAAATAGTCATGTAAAAGTAATGTCATGTAACTTTCGTATTTTCTGTGACTGCTTTCAAAAGACATGCGAGCAGAATAAATCTTCTCCCTTTCTTTGAACTCTAATTTCATGTTAGCTAGACTCTGACCAAAAAGTTTTATGTCTATAATTATCGTAAAAGTATCCGTACTTGGTATTATTAAACTTGTAATTTCATTATTCTCACCTCTCTTCAATCGAACTTTCAATGTAGTTTTGAAATTTCGCTCTAAAGTCCTCTCAGCTGAGTATATAAAATATTCATCTATACTATGTTGGGGTACAATTAAAATATATTCGGCAACATTGATATTTGTAAAACGCCATTTGCCCTTGACGTCGACTCTGAAACTTGTTTTTATAGGCTTTCTTTGTCCAGAATGCAACACCAAACTTGACCATATCTTGCTGTTTTCACAGACATAGTCTCCACCAAAATGTATATCAACGTCCTAAAATAGCAATTGTGAACTATTTTAATAGTGTAATGTTATAATGAAAATATACAGAGCTAATATGTTTTTATGTAACATTTTCAGTGGACTTTTTATTGCCATATAGCGATAAACTCTAAGCTCAATTTTGTATTAGTTTTGTTAAAAAGTGTATACATTATATGATAAAACAGAGATCAAAGTTCCTTCTCAATGCTAACGTTAAAATATTTATTAGAAAAATATATATACAAGTTCGACGAGATTGCTAGAAAAGATTCAAATCTATTCTAAATATGAAGTTAAAATCATTAATTGACAAATATTGCTCGTAAATTTGACTTACAATAGCGGGATATTTTATGCTTGTAAGGATACTAGCTGATGATTCTCTGTAGTCGCTCATCTTTTTCATATCCAAACTTAAGACAATATGTTTAGCGTCATTTTGAAAATCTGGTCCATACCATATATCTATGTTCGTTTGTACATCTACTTGGTTTCCACTAAGTTCACCAACAATTTTTGTGTTTAGCTCTGGATTATTTCTAGATTCAAAGTTTCTGTAAGAGGAGCAAACAAACAAAAATATAACACAGAAATCCATGAGTCAATAATAGGACATCGTGTTTTCGGGTTTACTTTGTTGATACAGCTTAAAAACAGTATTTAACAATACATGTATTAATCTTTATATCTTATTAAATATTACAATCAGCCAAATTTCTAGTTTAACCGTGTTTCGCAATTTTTCTAGTTTCTGGTTTGACTATTATATACTTCTTGTTAATGAGTTTTCTTATTAATTATATTGATTTTAGACATACGCACATAAGTGCTTCATGCTTATGTAATGTCCTGTTTTCCTTTGCCGCATATTCCCCTTTCAAATGAATATCAACATCCTGCAATATTAATTTTAGAAATAAATTAAATTGTGTAAAAACAAATTATATAAATAGTAAGCAGTGCTTTAAAATGTTTGGCATGTTGCATTTTCCATGGACTGTAACATTGGCAAATCTCATTGTCCTTGGGAAAAAATACCCACTTTCTTGAGAACTTATATCTTTTAATCTATAGAGTCGTTTTGTGTCAAATAGGGATTATTTCTCCATCGGCTGTCTGTCCATCTGTCCGTCCGTCAAAAACTAATCAAAATTTACTGCTGCAATTTCATCTAAATTTTACAGGAATGATAAGTACTAAGTGTTGTTGTGTATATCATCTGCATTTTCCGGTTCAATGATTTTTGTCAGAGTTATGGCCTTTCAATGATTTTTATTTTAAAGTTTGTTCGGACTAATTCCTTCAAAATACTTATGCAATTTCAGTGAAAGTTTACTGGTGATCGGTATCTCAAGTACTTGCGCATACGATGGGGGTTTTCCCGTTGAGTGATTTTTGGACTTGATTATGGGCCTTAAATGAAAAATGGGTTTTGGCCTGCGAATGATTTTTGTATCTCCAGTCACACCGCTCCTGGTACATTGTACAAAGTAGCCACCACTTTTAAGGATCATTTTTGTTGTCTGTCCATCCGTCTGTACGGCACAAAATTTGTCCGGATCACTCCCCAAAAACTACGTGTGCAATTTCATCCAAACTATACAGGAATGATAAAAAACAAAAGGAGTTGTGCAGTTTGTCGGCATTTTCCAGTTCAATCATTTTTTCAGAGTTATGGCCCTTTAATTATGATTTAAGTTATGTCTGATCTACTACTCTTATTTTACTTATACAGTAAAGTGAATTACAGAGTCGATCAGTACCTCAAGTTCTTGCGTAATTTACAAGGGTTAAGTGGTTGAATAACTTTTTATGTCGTCTGCTACACAGTAGTTGCACCATTCTACAAAGTAGCCGCGACATATAGCGAACAAACTGGTCAATCACCCCATAATACTACTACTTCATTGTTTTTCATTAGGTGAAGAAAACGGAAAAATAAGATCATTCCTAATTGAAATGATAGAATATTTATCGGATAACGTTGCTTGAAAATAATAAACATTTTCGATGAGTATAATTTAGTTTCAAATCTGGACTGAACTTATATTGCTCGTAAATTTGACTTACAAGTGCGGGATATTTTATGCTTGTAAGAATACTAGCTGACGGTTCCCTGTAATCGCTCGTCTTTTTCATATCCAATCGTAAGACAATATGTTTGGCGTCATTTTGAAAATCCGGTCCATACCATAAATCTACATTCGTTTGTACATATTCTTGGTTTGAACGTATTTCACTTAGTTCACCAACAATTTTTGTGTTTAGCTCTGGATTATTTCTAGCTTCAAAGTCTCTGTAAGAGGAGCAAACAAACAAAAATTTAACACATAAATCCATGGTTCAATAATAGGACATCATGTTTTCGGGTTAACTTTGTTGTTACAGCTGATAAATAGTATTTAACTATACATGTATAAAGCTTTTATTTCGTTTTAAATATTACGATAAGCCAAATTTCTAGTTTAACCGTGTTTGGCACTTTTTCTAGTTTTTGTTTTGACTATTAAATATTTATTATTGAAAGGTTTTCTTATTAATTATTTTGACGTTAGACATACGTACATGATTGCTTCAAGCTTTTGTAATTTGCTGTTTATCTTTTTTTCCACACATTCCCCTTTTAACTGAATATCAACATCCTACAATATTAATTTCGGGAAAAAACCAAATGATATGATAATAACGCATTGCTTGGATATTTGGCATGTTGCATTTTCAATAGACATTTACAGCTGCAAATCTCGCTTGCTACAAAGTAGCTGCAACACGCGACATATAGGGCTTAAACCTCAAAACTCTCAATACCACCACTTCATTGGCTATCCTTAGGTGTAAACTTTATATGATACAATGGAAATATAATATTATTCCTAATAGTAATGAAAGAATACTTATCGGTTAACGTTGCTTGAAAATGATAAACATTTAGACAAGTATGGAATATTTTCAAGTTTAGACTGACTGAATAAAAAGTATCAAATTGTAATATTGCTCGTAAATTTGACTTACAAGTGCGGGATATTTTATGCTTGTAAGAATACTAGCTGACTGTTCCCTGTAATCGCTCGTCTCTTTCATATCCATTCTAAAGACAATATGTTTTGCGTTATTTTGGAAATCCGGTCCATACCATATATCTACATTCGTTTGTACATCTACTTGGTTTGAACGTGTTTCACTAAGTTCACCAACAATTTTTGTGTTTAGCTGTGGATTATTTTTAGCTTCAAAGTTTCTGTAAGAGGAGCAAACAAACAAAAATTTAACACAGAAATCCATGGGTCAATAATAGGGCATCATGTTTTCGGGTTTACTTTGTTGTTACAGCTGATAAATAGTATTTAACTATACATGTATAAAGCTTTTATATCGTTTTAAATATTACGATTAGCCAAATTGCTAGTTTAACCGTGTTTGGCACTGTTTCTAGTTTTTGTTTTGACTATTAAATATTTATTATTGATAGGTTTTCTTATTAATTATTTTGACGTTAGACATACGTACATGATTGCCTCAAGCTTTTGTAATTTGCTGTTTATCTTTTTTTCCACACACTCGCCTTTTAACTGAACATCAACATCCTGCAATATTAATTTCGGGAAAAAACCAAATGATATGATAATAACGCATTGCTTGGATATTTGGCATGTTGCATTTTCAATAGACATTTACAGCTGCAAATCTCGCTTGCTAGAAAGTAGCTGCAACACGCGACATATAGGGATTAAACCTAAAAACTCTCAACAACTACCGCTTCATTGGCTATCCTTAGGTGTAAAATGTATATGATACAACAGAAATATAATATCATTCCTAAAAGTAATGAAAGAATATTTATCGGTTAACGTTGCTTGAAAATAATAAACATTTTAGATAAGTATGGAATATTTTCAAGTTTTGACTGACTAAATAAAAAGTATCAAATTGTAATATTGCTCATAAATTTGACTTACAAGTGCGGGATATTTTAAGCTTGTACGAATACTAGCTGACGGCTCTCTGTAATCGCTCGTTTTTTTCATATCCAATCTTAAGACAATATGTTTGGCGTCATTTTGAAAGTCCGGTCCATACCATAAATCTACATTCGTTTGTACATCTACTTGGTTTGAACGTATTTCACTTAGTTCACCAACAATTTTTGTGTTTAGCTCTGGATTATTTCTAGCTTCAAAGTCTCTGTAAGAGGATCAAACAAACAAAAATTTAACACATAAATCCATGGTTCAATAATAGGACATCATGTTTTCGGGTTAACTTTGTTGTACAGCTGATAAATAGTCTTTAACTATACATGTATAAAGCTTTTATATCGTTTTAAATATTACGATAAGCCAAATTTCTAGTTTAACCGTGTTTGGCACTTTTTCTAGTTTTTGTTTTGACTATGAAATGTTTATTATTGATAGGTTTTCTTATTAATTATTTTGACGTTAGACATACGTACATGATTGCTTCAAGCTTTTGTAATTTGCTGTTTATCTTTTTTTCCACACACTCGCCTTTTAACTGAACATCAACATCCTGCAATATTATTTTCGTGAAAAAAAACAAATGATATGATAATAACGCATTGCTTGGATATTTGGCATGTTGCATTTTCAATAGACATTTACAGCTGCAAATCTCACTTGCTGCAACACGCGACATATAGGGATTAAACCACAAAACTCTCAATACTACCGCTTCATTGGCTATCCTTAAGTGTAAAATTTATATGATACAACAGAAATATAATATCATTCCTAATAGTAATGAAAGAATATTTATCGGTTAACGTTGCTTGAAAGTGATAAACATTTTAGATAAGTATGGAATATTTTCAAGTTTTGACTGACTAAATAAAAAGTATCAAATTGTAATATTGCTCATAAATTTGACTTACAAGTGCGGGATATTTTAAGCTTGTACGAATACTAGCTGACGGTTCACTGTAATCGCTCGTCTTTTTCATATCCAATCTTAAGACAATATGTTTGGCGTCATTTTGAAAATCCGGTCCATACCATAAATCTACATTCGTTTGTACATATTCTTGGTTTGAACGTATTTCACTTAGTTCACCAACAATTTTTGTGTTTAGCTCTGGATTATTTCTAGCTTCAAAGTCTCTGTAAGAGGAGCAAACAAACAAAAATTTAACACATAAATCCATGGTTCAATAATAGGACATCATGTTTTCGGGTTAACTTTGTTGTTACAGCTGATAAATAGTATTTAACTATACATGTATAAAGCTTTTATATCGTTTAAAATATTACAATCAGCCAAATTTCTAGTTTAACCGTGTTTGGCACTTTTTCTAGTTTTTGTTTTGACTATTAAATATTTATTATTGATAGGTTTTCTTATTAATTATTTTGACGTTAGACATACGTACATGATTGCTTCAAGCTTTTGTAATTTGCTGTTAATCTTTTTTTCCAAGCATTCCCCTTTTAACTGAATATCAACATCCTACAATATTAATTTCGGGGAAAAACCAAATGATATGATAATAACGCATTGCTTGGATATTTGGCATGTTGCATTTTCAATAGACATTTACAGCTGCAAATCTCGCTTGCTACAAAGTAGCTGCAACACGCGACATATAGGGATTAAACCTCAAAACTCTCAATACTACCGCTTCATTGGCTATCCTTAGGTATAAAATTTATATGATACAACAGAAATATAAAATCATTCCTAATAGTAATGAAAGAATATTTATCGGTTAACGTTGCTTGAAAATAATAAACATTTTAGACAAGTATGGAATATTTTCAAGTTTTGACTGACTAAATAAAAAGTATCAAATTGTAATATTGCTCATAAATTTGACTTACAAGTGCGGGATATTTTAAGCTTGTACGAATACTAGCTGACGGCTCTCTGTAATCGCTCGTTTTTTTCATATCCAATCTTAAGACAATATGTTTAGCGTCATTTTGAAAATCAGGTCCATACCATATATCTATATTCGTCTCTTTGTTTGAGCGTGTATCACTAAGTTCACCAACAATTTTTGTGTTTAGCTCTGGATTAATTCTAGCTTCAAAGTTTCTGTAAGAGGAGCAAACAAACAAAAATTTAACACAGAAATCCATGGGTCAATAATAGGGCATCATGTTTTCGGGTTTACTTTGTTGATACAGCTTAGAAACGGTATTTAACTATACATGTATTAAGCTTTATATCGTTTTAAATATTACAATCAGCCAAATTTCTAGTTTAACCGTTTTTGGCATTTTTTCTAGTTTCTGGTTTGACTATTATATATTTCTTGTTAATGAGTTTTCTTATTAATTATATTGACTCTAGACATACGCACATAAATGCTTCATGCTTATGTAATTTCCTGTCTTTCTTTGCCGCATATTCCCCTTTCAAATGAATATCAACATCCTGCAATATTAATTTTAGAAATAAATTAAATTGTGTAAAAACAAATTATATAAATAGTAAGCAGTGCTTTAAAATGTTTGGCATGTTGCATTTTCCATGGACTGTAACATTGGCAAACCTCATTGTCTTTGGGGGAAAAATTCCCACTTTCTTGAGAACTTACATCTTTTAAATTGAAAGATATTCTATAGAGCCGTTTTGTGTTAAATTGGGATCATTTTTCCACCGTCTGTCTGTCTGTCCATCTGTCCGTCCGTCAAAAACTAATCAAAATCTACTGCTGCAATTTCATCTAAATTTTACAGGAATGATCAGTTCTAAGTGTTGTTGTGTATATCATCTGCATTTTCCGGTTCAATGATTTTTGTCAGAGTTATGGCCTTTCAAAGATTTTTATTTTAAAGTTTGTTCGGCCTTATTCCTTCAAAATACTTATGTAATTTCAGTAAAAGTTTACTGGTGATCGGTATCTCAAGTACTTGCGCATACGATAGGGGTTTTCCCGTTGAGTGATTTTTGGACTTAATTATGGGCCTTAAATGAAAAATGGGTTTTGGCCTGCGAAAGATTTTTGTATCTCCAGTCACACAGCTCCTGATACATTGTACAAAGTAGCCACCATTTATAGGGATCATATTTTGTTGTCTGTCCATCCGTCTGTACGGCACAAGATTTGTCCGGATCACTGCCAAAAAAACTACGTGTGCAATTTCATTCAAACTACAGGAATGATAAGAAACAATTGGAGTTGTGCAGTTTGTCGGCATTTCCCAGTTCAATCTTTTTTTCAGAGTTATGGCCCTTTAATTATGATTGAACTTATGTCTGATCTACTCCTCTCATTTTACTTATGCAATTTAGTGAATTACAGGGTCGATCAGTACCTCAAGTTCTTGCGTAATGTACAAGGGTTAACTGGTTGAATGACTTTTTATGTCGTCTGCTACACAGTAGTTGCAACATGCTACAAAGTAGCCGCGACATATAGGGAACAAACTGGTCAATCACCCCATAATACTACTACTTCATTGTTTTTAATTCGGTGAAGAAAACGGAAAAATAAGATCCTTCCTCATTGAAATGATAGAATAATTTAATCGGATAACATTGCATAGAAGCAGATAACATTTTCGATGAGTATAAATTAGTTTCAAATCTAGTCTGAATTAATATTGCTCGTAAATTTGACTTACAAGTGCGGGATATTTTATGCTTGTAAGAATACTAGCTGACGGTTCCCTGTAATCGCTCGTCTTTTTCATATCCAATCTTAAGACAATATGTTTGGCGTCATTTTGAAAATCAGGTCCATACCATATATCTATGTTCGTCTCTTTGTTTGAACGTGTATCACTAAGTTCACCAACAATTTTTGTGTTTAGCTTTGGATTATTTCTAGCTTCAAAATTTCTGTAAGAGCAGCAAACAAACAAAACTTTAACACATAAATCCATGGTTCAATAATAGGACATCGTGTTTTCGGGTTTACTTTGTTTATTCAGCTTAGAAACATTATTTCACTGTACATGTATTAATCTTTATATCTTATTAAATATTGCAATCAGCCAAATTTCTAGTTTAACCGTTTTTGGCATTTTTTCTAGTTTCTGGTTTGAGTATTATATATTTCTTGTTAATGAGTTTTTTATTAATTATTTTGACTTTAGACATACGCACATGAGTGCTTCATGCTTATGTAATTTCCTGTTTTTCTTTGCCGAATATTCCCCTTTCAAATGAATATCAACATCCTGAAATATTATTTTAGAAATAAATTAAATTGTGTAAAACAAATTATATAAATAGTAAGCAGTGCTTTAAAATGTTTGGCATGTTGCATTTTCCATGGACTGTAACATTGGCAAACCTCATTGTCCTTGGGGGAAAAATACCCACTTTCTTGAGAACTTACATCTTTTAAATTGAAAGATATTCTATAGAGTCGTTTTGTGTCAAATAGGGATCATTTTTCCACCGTCTGTCTGTCCATCTGTCCGTCCGTCAGAAACTAATCAAAATCTTCTGCTGCAATTTCATCTAAATTTTACAGAACTGATCAGTTCTAAATGTTGTTGTGTATATCATCTGCATTTTCCGGTTCAATGATTTTTGTCAGAGTTATGGCCTTTCAAAGATGTTTATTTTAAAGTTTGTTCGGACTTATTCCTTCAAAATACTTATGTAATTTCAGTGAAAGTTTACTGGTGATCGGTATCTCAAGTACTTGCGCATACGATAAGGGTTTTCCCGTTGTGTGATTTTTGAACTTAATTATGGGCCTTAAATGAAAAATGGGTTTTGGTCTGCGAATGATTTTTGTATCTCCAGTCACACAGCTCCTGGTACAATGTACAAAGTAGCCACCAATTTTAAGGATCATATTTTGTTGTCTGTACATCCGTCTGTCCGGCAAAAGATTTGTCCGGATCACTCCCCAAAAACTACGTGTGCAATTTCATCCAAACTACAGGAATGATAAGAAACAAGTGGAGTTGTGCAGTTTGTCGGCATTTTCCAGTTCAATCATTTTTTCAGAGTTATGGCCCTTAAATTATGATTGAACTTATGTCTGATCTACTTCTCTCATTTTACATATGCAATTAAGTGAATTACAGGGTCGATCAGTACCTCAAGTTCTTGCGTAATGTACAAGGGTTAACTGGTTGAATAACTTTTTATGTCGTCTGCTACACAGTAGTTGCAACATGCTACAAAGTAGCCGCGACATATAGGGAACAGACTGGTCAATCACCCCATAATACTACTACTTCATTATTTTTCATTAAGTTAAGAAAACGGAAAAATAAGATCCTTCCTAATTGAAATGATAGAATATTTATCGGATAACGTTGCATAGAAACAGATAACATTATCGATGAGTATAAATTAGTTTCAAATCTAGACTGAATTAATATTGCTCGTAAATTTGACTTACAAATGCGGGATATTTTATGCTTGTAAGAATACTAGCTGACGGTTCACTGTAATCGCTCGTCTTTTTCATATCCAGTTTTAAGACAATATGTTTGGCGTCATTTTGAAAATCAGGTCCATACCATATATCTATGTTCGTCTCTTTGTTTGAACGTGTATCACTAAGTTCACCAACAATTTTTGTGTTTAGCTTTGGATTATTTCTAGCTTCAAAATTTCTGTAAGAGGAGCAAACAAACAAAAATTTAACAAATTAATCCATGGTTCAATAATAGGACATCATGTTTTCGGGTTAACTTTGTTGTTACAGCTGATAAATAGTATTTAACTATACATGTATAAAGCTTTTATATCGTTTTAAATATTACGATAAGCCAAATTTCTAGTTTAACCGTGTTTGGCACTTTTTCTAGTTTTTGTTTTGACTATGAAATATTTATTATTGATAGGTTTTCTTATTAATTATGTTGACGTTAGACATACGTACATGATTGCTTCAAGTTTTTGTAATGTGCTGTTTATCGTTTTTTCCACGCCTTCCCCTTTTAACTGAATATCAACATCCTGCAATATTAATTTCGGGAAAAAACCAAATGATATGATAATAACGCATTGCTTGGATATTTGGCATGTTGCATTTTCAATAGACATTTACAGCTGCAAATCTCGCTTGCTAGAAAGTAGCTGCAACACGCGACATATAGGGATTAAACCACAAAACTCTCAATACTACTGCTTCATCGGCTATCTTTAAGTTTAAAATTTATATGATACAACAGAAATATAATATCATTCCTAATAGTAATGAAAGAATATTTATCGGTTAGCGTTGCTTGAAAGTGATAAACATTTTAGACAAGTATGGAATATTTTCAAGTTTTGACTGACTTAATAAATAGTATCAAATTGTAATATTGCTCGTAAATTTGACTTACAAGTGCGGGATATTTTATGCTTGTAAGAATACTAGCTGACGGTTCACTGTAATCGCTCGTCTTTTTCAAATCCAATCTTAAGACAATATGTTTGGCGTCATTTTGAAAGTCAGGTCCATACCATATATCTACATTCGTTTGTACATCTACTTGGTTTGAACGTGTTTCACTAAGTTCACCTACGATTTTCGTGTTTAACTCTGGATAATATCTAGCTTCAAAATTTCTGTAAGAGTAGCAAACAAACAAAAATTGAACACATAAATCCATGGGTCAATAAAAGGACATTATGTTTTCGGGTTTACTTTGTTTATTCGGCTTAGAAACAGTATTTAACTATACATGTATTAAGCTTTATATCTTATTAAATATTGCAATCAGCCAAATTTCTAGTTTAACCGTGTTTTTTTTAGTTTCTGGTTTGACTTTTATATATTTCGTGTTAATGAGTTTTCTTATTAATTATATTGACTCTAGACATACGCACATAAATGCTTCATGCTTATGTAATTTCCTGTCTTTCTTTGCCGCATATTCCCCTTTCAAATGAATATCAACATCCTGCAATATTAATTTTAGAAATAAAATAAATATTGAAAAACCAAATTATATAAATTGTAAGCAGTGCTTTAAAATGTTTGGCATGTTGCATTTTCCATGGACTGTAACATTGGCAAACCTCATTGTCCTTGGGGGAAAAGATACCCACTTTCTTGAGAACTTACATCTTTTAAATTGAAAGATATTCTACAGAGTCGTTTTGTGTCAAATAGGGATCATTTCTCCATCGTCTGTCTGTCTGTCCATCTGCCCGTCCGTCTAAAACTAATCAAAATCTTCTGCTGCAATTTCATCTAAATTTTACAGGAATGATCAGTTCTAAGTGTTGTTGTGTATATCATCTGCATTTTCCGGTTCAATGATTTTTGTCAGAGTTATGGCCTTTCAAAGATTTTTATTTTAAAGTTTGTCCGGACTTATTCCTTCAAAATACTTATGTTATTTCAGTGAAAGTTTACTGGTAATCGGTATCTCAAGTACTTGCGCATACGATAAGGGTTTTTCCCGTTAAGTGATTTTTGGACTTGATTATGAGCCTTAAATGAACACTGGGTTTTGGCCTGCGAAAGATTTTTGTATCTCCAGTCACACAGCTCCTGGTACATTGTACAAAGTACCAACCACTTGTAGGGATTATTTTTTGTTGTCTGTCCATCCGTCTGTCCGGCACAAGATTTGTCCGGGTCACTCCCCAAAAACTACGTGTGCAATTTCATCCAAACTATACAGGAATGATAAGAAACAAGTGGAGTTGTGCAGGTTGTCGGCATTTCCCAGTTCAATCGTTTTTTTCAGAGTTATGGCCCTTTAATTGTGATATAAGTTATGTATGATCTACTACTCTTATTTTACTTATGCAATTAAGCAAATTACAGGGTCGATCAGTACCTCAAGTTCTTGTGTAATTTACAAAGGTTAACTGGTTGAATGACTTTTTATGTCGTCTGCTGCACAGTAGTTGCAACATGCTACAAAGAAGTCGCAACTTATAGGGAACAAACTGGCTAATCACCCCATAATACTACTACTTCATTATTTTTCATTAGGTGAAGAAAACGGAAAAAATATCCTTCCTAAATGATAGAATATTTATCGGATAACGTTGCATAGACACAGATAACATTTTTGATGAGTATAAATAAGTTTCAAATCTAGACTGAATTTATATTGCTCGTAAATTTGACTTACAAGTGCGGGATATTTTATGCTTGTTAGAATACTAGCTGACGGTTCCCTGTAATCGCTCGTCTTTTTTATATCCAATCTTAAGACAATATGTTTGGCCTCATTTTGAAAATCGGGCCCATACCATATATCTACATTCGTTTGTACATCTACTTGGTTTGAACGTGTTTCACTAAGTTCACCTACGATTTTCGTGTTTAACTCTGGATAATTTCCAGCTTCAAAATTTCTGAAAGAGGAAAAAGACAAAATCTTTCACACGTCACGTGTGTGATTTCAATTTACTGTTAAAAAGTCGATAGAATAATGATAGGACATCACGTTTTGAGTAAACTTTGTCGTTACAGCTTAGAAAGAGTAGCTGCAGCTATATCCTTTAGCCTGAATGATTGCATTGTTTTTAGCTTTGATATTCACTTCATACATCTCTGCGATTTCGGACTTTGTATGGTTATATAAAGCAATTACCAAAAATTTTACTCATAGATTAGGAAAAAATAACATTTAAGCTAGTTTTTCATTATCAGCTGATATAATCTTCATATGAATATGAAGGCGACTAACCTTTGATTAATATTGTAGCCTGCAACAATTCTCATTTTGCCATGTTAGATAACCGTTTGACTAATTAACTCAGCTCCTAATATGTGTGATACTGGCCTTTGTAAGGGTTGTACTATAGCAATTTTATGCTTTAATCATGAAAAATAAACTTACCAAAGGTTTGTTTTACATGATCAAATATTAAATTTGGTACATAAATATGATAGCCACTGACTTTTGAGAAGAGTTTAAAGTTTCATTCAAGTAGAAATTGATAGATTATTTGAGTGTCGAGCTACGTACATGACGCCTTGAAAATTGTCTGATTTTCTGTATTTTCTTTCCCCAAATCTTATATCAAGAGAAATCGGAATTTTGTCGTCGATGATTAATTTTGCTTTTGTAGTACCTCCTTTATTGTTCACGATAAATTTGCCTGAAAATGAAAGTGTTATGGTATACTTAATTCTTAAAACATTCAATACTTATAAATAAAGAAAAAGAAAATACATGTAGAGCCATATTTAAATATTATAAATGTTTATTGTTGATCTAATTGAAAATGAAAGTTACTATGGCAAGACATTTATCGAGAAAAAAGTGAATACTTCGAGCAGTGTGTTTTGTACAACAATGAAGTAACACATTACATCACAGTGCAGTGTCATAATTCATATGCAGCTTCCGGTTGAGTGAGTAGTAGAGCGAGACAGGACCTTCATATCCCACATTTAATAATTCAGTGGTAGTTATAAAATAATATTTTATCTTGCCTGTTGCAAATTTCGTTTTCGTTATTTTAATATCAATTGCAATTTAACCAAGACTTAATTGAAAGATTTATTTTACAAAAGTGTTTTAAAATGAAATTCCGCGCATACGTGCAATAAGTTATTATCTGATTTAATCAAATAGAATTTGGAAGTTATTATTTACGAAATATATCATACCTTCAAAATCTATGCGTTTCCAGGGTGATGAGATAATTGTTTTAATGATACCGTTATTTGTGTTCAAGAATAAATAAAATTTCATTTGCCTGTTGATACTTGAACCTGGCGTGTTGAACGTAAAATTTATTATTCTTTTTCCTCGACTCTACAATCATAGAAAAATATCCTGTATTGATATCAGTGAATTTTTGAATCAGTGGTATACTTTGACCAAAACTATTAGCAATATGATAAATTCAAAAGCAATAAACTACTTGGCAATTAGTTTAAGCGGTTACCTACCTAAATTATACTATTTGTAACTTCTAATCAAAGTTATGAACAGGTATACATGAAAATAAGTATAACTTACTATTACTGACTTGGCTACAATAATGTATTTCACGTGAGTATCTCTGTTATATAAATAAACACCAGCCCCAAAAGGCCCTGTCAATGGAAAGTAAGGTGTTGTACTTGTCACGCTATGTAACGGGTACTCGACTTCTGCACAAAGTTCGAGACCTGCTACAGTCATCTGTTTGTAGCAGTATGAAAGATTCCTTTTATGTTTTCCTATTTTTGTCTGCTCGAGCTCACTGTCTGTACGTACAATATAAATTGAAGAACTGAAATAACAGAAATTATTCAAATTTTAATACCCTCTTACTATTCAATGGTGCTTCAATATTGAAAACATTTTTAAAAAATTGAAGCAGTAAGAATTGTATAGAATCCCAATACACAAAGAAACCAAGTTCAAGAAGAAAATAATTAACCTACTTGATTCCAAAGATTTTCATAACAGTGTCTGGCATTTCATATTCAAAGGTGAAGAAGCCATTCTTAGTTGTTTTTATTTTCCCCTGTAGTGATGTACTAGTATGGAGTGTAGAAACCAATTTTATTCCCGACTTGGTAACGAATGTGTCCACACTCATCATCGATGCTATATATACTGTAGCACTGTACAATATACAAAAATAAGATTATGTTTTTTTTTTTCATGTGTACAAAAAATGCTAACAAGCAAGTCTAATCAGTTTCATTTCAAGTCTGAAATAATTTCTTTATTACTTTACGTGTTTATTATGTTACCTCAAATAAAACTTTTAAATATATGACACCTTTGGCATTGGTTATTGGATATAAACGGCATTAAGTATATATTCTTAAATTTAGAAAAAAGAATTCACAAGTTCTTTTCACAGTCACGCGTACTTATCTTTGGTTAGACCTGTTAAAAAATCTAAAGGCATGCCATTTTTATACGAGGAATGATTCACAATTATCAGGATTTTGTTTATTATTCTGATATATTTCATGTAGTCTTAATTATAATCAAGTTCATACCTGTTTTAATTTTGATGTTTCATACATACATTTAATTGCAAAATATTCTCAGTCGCCTTAAATAACCATGGAAATGCGAAGCGGGTTACGCGAAGAACCCGACGTACGTCGATTATATACAATACACCTAAGTGCCTGATGAAAAAAGTGAATCTTATCCAAAATTTGCCGGATATTGGTTTAAAACTCGGAAATCATTTCACTTCATTTTAAGCATAAGTTGTCAATGTAATGGAAATCCAAGAACATGTCAAAGCATGTTAATTTGGCATATCTGCCGATGTTCTATTTGAAATACCTTGGTCGAAATCGTCTGGAAATACCAAATTTGTCACTGTAAATCACATCTCTTCTACTTTGTTTGAATAAATCGACGGTGGCAGTCCCTCTCAAAGTAAGACTGAGTGTAAATCCAGAGCTAGTTGGGACCATGTATTTGCTGTCCAGAAACATCACTGATTGACTGAAATGAAAACAAAAAGATAGATTTCGTTGAGCATAAAGTACATGATTTGATTATTATCAAATGAAACAGGCTATAATAAAGTTTGAGCAACAGTAACATATAGCAAATTCTTGCATATCAGACAGGATTATTTACTGTTTACACCGGTGCTAGAAAAACCTGTTTTACACAACCAACTTGTGTAAGAGAAACCGCGGTCTGTACAGGCAGCCGGTGTAAGATCCTTATAGAATATGTATGTCAAACAATTTTTATTCATTTAACAAAATTAAACTTATAGGTGAATAGCAAAATATAATGGATATTATAACACCAAAACGTATTAAATGTTGCTTTTTAAAACACTATTAAAATTAAATCTGAAGTAAGAACTGAAGATGTTTATTTACGTAAATGTGAAGTTATCATCTTTTATAATTTTGGAAATAATGTCACGCCCAGATAGGTAAGTCTCTGCTTCCTTAATATCCATGGTAAATATTTCATTACCAAACATTCTTAGATAAAGTGAACCACGAAGATCATCAGGATGGCCTGAAAACTAGATATGAAAAAAATGCATCTATTACGCTCAATATATAAAACATAAATTAATAGATATATGCTAGAATTATAAAAATAATTTAAAATGAAACAGAAACTCTTTATTAACTTTATAAACAAATCAAACGTTCGGAAGCTATATTATCAGTTTATAACATCTACTTAGAACACGGGAAAAAACAAAAGGAAGGAAAGAAATAGAAAAAAAGAATAACTGACACTTTTGCCGTCGTCTAAAAAATCCCTCAATCTCATGCCCGGATATGTGTTTGCAAAAAACCTATCTGATCTTAAATATTCTACGATTGATTTTTCAAGTCCTTCAACTCGTCCGCCGATCTCAAATATGTTGACAGATTGTCCGAAAACGTCAAAGGTAACATTCAACATGCCCGAGTGTGGTACAGAAGATCTTAAGGACCAAATCAGATCAGCTTCAATTTTAGATCCGGTGTTTAATTTTTCTATAAAACCTGATGTTGCATAATTTCTGGCGAACTTTTTGTTATCAAGATCGAACCTTCTTTTCAACGCTTCGTCTCCAAGAATGTTGCCTATGTCTTGCTTGTATATATCGGACGTTCTCAATAGGTTAGACAGATGTGTCCAAATGTAAGAACTGATCTACAAGAACATATATTGTCCTTTTTAAATACATTAGAATATATAAAAATATGGAATTTATGAAATCTTTGTAAAGTGTTAAGTTTTAGTTTGCACAGCTAAGAACCAAATAAAAAGGGTACAAAGAGGTAAGATCAAACGTTGTAAACAATGTAAAATTTTAACCCAACAGATCTCAGAAAAAAACTAGATAATGCATTACCTGATTTCGTGGCTCCCTTGTTAATGTCAGTTTGACCGCATCAATTACATTTTTCGATGGGCATGCCATTAACATTTTATAAGCAGCTATTCTTGTTTCATAACTGTCTGATTCATCTTGGAGTAAAGTTATCAGCGCCATTCTCTAAAATGAAAGTTTTTGGGACATGACATTGATTTTTAATCGCACAAAGCATTCAGCACACTTCAAAATGACATTATCCTCATTTTTCATTGGCAAGTTGTGCTGAATTGACTATACATTTCAAGAGATTGCCTGCTAAAATGGTGATTGACCAACAATTGATATTGGAAAAAGTTTAGGATAAAATGTAAATCTGCCTAAATCCGTCCCACTCTTTTTATAAATTGACTGTTACAGGTATATTCCGATGAAAATTCCGATGAATATTTACAGAAATGGTCTTGTGTCACGCGAGTGATCTAGCGTTCATGCACATGAAAGGAATAATGGCAAAATGTACACTGATTTTGACTTTCGTATGTTCACTCACTCTATAGCCTTGGATGGACATAAAGTTGCTAATATATAGAATATCAAACACGCAAATAAAATGATATTATTATTGTATAGATGTTACCTTGTGTAAATACTAGAAAGCCAAAACTAACATATTTCCAAAAGTTAATATTTCAATATACTTCGACAGCAATGGCTTTATAAACTCACATTAGAACGACAAGGTTCTCGTCGCGTGGCTTGAATAGCTGAGAGTCTAATGTCCAACGGGTTTGATTTGAGAGTCATGCACTCTGTTAGCGTTGAAATGTCAGCAAAACCTGCATTTCCTAGTCCTTTCAGCAAACGTAGAGTCTGTAAAAATATGGTAAAAGAAACAAAATCTAAAGATGATTGTCAGATAACCGATATTTAGAAATAAACGATATAACATAATTATATGATGAAACACACAATAACAAGAGCACCGCTAGGGGGAGCATTATATGCCCGAAAGTGTTTTTTTTAGTAAGGATGAAGCATTTGTAAGACATGGGAATTAGCTGTTCATCCTATAAAATTTTACAGCTGTATGTTTATTAATACTTAAGTTATTAATAATGACCTTAAGCTTTGACCTTGTGACCCCAAAATCAATAGGGGTCTTCTATCTTATATGGACAATCATCCTAAGAAGTTTGAATATTGTGGGCATATTGGAACTTTAATTATGCTCTAGAAACTGTTTTCAGTATTAAGGTAAAAGTGACTTTGACCTTTGACCTTGTGATCTCAAAATCAACAGGGGTCTTTTACCCAATATGGACAATCATCCTATGAAGTTTGAATATAGTGGGCCGAATGGAACTTACGTTATGCTCCGGAAACTGTTTTTGGTTTTAAGGTAATAGTGACCTTGACCTTTGACTTTTTGACCCCAAAATCAATAGGGGTCTTCTACCCAATATTGACAATCATCATATGAGTTTGAACATTGTGGGTCGAATGGAACTTAAGTTATGCTCCGGAAACTGTTTTCAGTTTTTAGGTTATAGTGACTTTGACCTTTTGACCCCAAAATCAATGGGGGTCTTCTACCCAATATGAACAATCATCATAGGAACTTTGAACATTTAGGGCCAATTGGAACTTAAGTAATGCTCCGGAAACTGTTTTCAGTATCAAGGTAACAGTGACCTTAACCTTTGACCTTGTGACATCAAAATCAATAGGCGTCTTCTGCCTAATATGCACAATCATCCTATGAAGTTTGAACATTGTGGGTCGAATGGAACTAAAGATATGCTCCGGAAACTGTTTCCAGTTTTAAGGTAATAGTGACCTTTGACCTTTTGACCCCAAAATCAATATGGGTCTTCTACCTAATATGGACAATCATCCTATGAATTTTGAACATTGTGGGCCAAATGGAACTTAAGTTATGCTCCGGAAACCAAATTGCTAACGGACGGACGGACGGACAGACAGACGGACGCCAGGGGGCATATAAAAATGGCAATCCGTTTGAATGAATAAGAGAAAATAAATAAGTCAACAAAAATGAACCACAAAACACGATAAACATCTGAAAAAGAGATTTCTTACTGGTTTTCTGTTGTTATTATCTACTCGACATCCTGTTGAAATTTTTACGGTTATTGCCGAGATAATAGTCTTGATAAAATCGTCGTTCTCACAATCGTCATGGTGAACGCAGTAATTATGAATAAGTGTACCGATTGACAACATCACTTTCTCTGAATTGATATCCTCTGTTACCAGTGGCTGAAAGTCAAATTTAATGGCAGATTTCTTGATATTCATTTAATTGAAACACTGTTATTAATCTTCTCCTCAAGTAACTGTATTACATATTACATATTTTAAAACTATTTAAACTATTTTGTTATAAAAAGTAATGGCAACATGTTGCAATTAATTAAACTTGTAAACCTATCAAATGAAAGACAATTGGAATATTACGGATCAAAATGTTTTCTCCAAAATATCTACGCTTCTAGTTTCATGTACATACCAGAATCTCTTTTAGCATTTCTTTTGTTGGTTTTTTGATAAAAGAAAGTGATGATAGCCACATATCTGCCTCGTGTTCATGTATAGCGTTTCTAGTTATCAAATCTGTGATCATATGAATAGAGGCACGTGTACCAATGAAAGGCAGTGCGTCAAGAAAGAACTTCCTGTAAAGAAGGTTTTAAATAGACCAAAAATATGTAACAAAATAAAGTGACAAATTTATTTATTTAAAGGTTTTAATACGTATTTAAATTATTCCGAATTTAAATGATTAAACTTCAATGGCCCTATCACTATCTTAGTTTCTATTTCGGAATGAATATTCAAAAGATATTACAAACATTGTATACAAACTTTGTGCCACTGATTTACCTTGTCCGAAAATAATTGTCTTTACAAAGTGTATCATCTGTCAAAAATTTGTTCATCGCAAAAAGAGTATCGATGTCAGCTAATTTCATTATGTATACAAGTTCCTCGAAGAGTTTCGGCGTATCAGTATCTACTCCAGACCTTGTATTCTCACATATTTCAACTAGCTTCGAAGTAATATCATGCCTATTATTGCTCTCCTTCTCGATACCGTGTGCATGTTCAAACTTCAAAGATCTTCTTATATTTATTTTGCCTGCAAAACAAATACACATTTGTGACTGTTTCCTTCATTTACCTTTTAATACATCTTTAAAACAATATCAATGAAATGTTTGATACAGCTTTTTGAAGAATTTTTTGTCGGTAAAATAAATCATTAATCAAAGCTTTTAGAGATAATCCCATTCAGGTAGGTCTATAAAAATATATTAAAAACAATTAATATCGAAATTTGATTGTGTAGTTATCTTAGTTTTTTATTTAATAATTTATGCCTTACGCTGAAAAGGGTAATAAATTCGACCAATGTTTCGTATTTAATCTATTGTATTGTAAACAACATGTGTTCTCATTTTATTAACTGTTTTGATAAAAATATATTCTTATATACAAGTACAGAAGCAAATACAATGTACAATAACAAGTGAGTATATATGTAATTCACCTTGAGGTTGCGTTCCAGAAGAACTTCTACGTACGAAGGTAAGAAACTGTTTATTTACTGTGACGGCACCACTATCGGACTTGGAGAACGGTCGTAACATATTTTTTTCCACGCACTGAACACTTTTCAACAACCCCGACTCTATCTCACTTTTACAGTTATAGTCACTCTTCATCAACGGTAGAGATTTGATGTACTGCAAAATATATATATCATCCTGAACATTCACGTAAAATCTTAATACTTCGAGTTAAGCAAATATTGATTTGTATCATAAAAATTGTTCATCATTTGGACAAAAATGTGTTTACAGTGGCAGGATAGCTCAGTACAGAAGCTGCAGAAAAGGTAGTTTAAGGGCCTCGGCTTCAAGTCCCAGTCAGGCTGCACCTTCACATACCCTGTTTTAAATATCACCAGAATATCTTAGGCCTTACTGATTTGGATGTATACGGCACTCCCTGGATGAAAGATTTGAAACTATGTCTGTCGGTACAGCTGACCAAATCTTTTGACTTCTGTATAGAAAAATAGTCCTCATAACTCTCAAGCACTGAGTACATAGTGTTGCATATCCCTGACACATCAGTCTGAAAAAACAATGTTAAGATTTTTAAGATTTGATAAAGAACTTTCAAGAATTTTAAGCCCAGAAAATCACAAGAATTAAGAACAGACATAACATTAAAACAACACACATTTGGACAAGGTAATAATTAGAATTTAAGATCTATAAAAAAATGTTTAGATTCAAATATTGTGTAAAAATCATCTCATGTATTTTATATGAAAGGTAAACATTTCAAATACATTCGCAATTCTATACCTCTAATACAGTTACACTTGTTGAAAAGTCGTCCATGTTGTTTTGGATAAGAGAAATAATTCCACGCTTTACATTTAAGACCCAAATAGGTTCATCCTCAGGGATACATATATCTTCTATTCTACCATCTTGGTATGAAAATCGTGCAGGGTTCCTTTCCAAGCCAATTTTAAAGTCGTTTGAAATTCTTTTCATTTTTGAGTCATCTTGGCCATATTCAGAAAAATCAACCTTATTCAACTGAAAAATTAGAGTTATATATATATATATTATCCAGTTATGTCAACATTAACATTTGTTATTTCAGTAATACCTTAAATGATGTTGTTTGCCTTTCCATTTTCAATTCATAGTTACTAAATGAGGACTGCATCATTGTATATTACAGTCTAACCTACTTTTTGTGGTCAGTAAAGGGACTGTGCTTAAATGACCACTATAGGCAGATGACCGCTATAACTAGGTTATCGAAAAATGTTATGATAAAATATCACTATTTATGGTCGTATTCTGTTTTGATATATTATTTTTTTTTACAAAAACAAACAGTTTATCAATTCATGATAAACATGAAATAGTTATAACTGTTGACCAGTCAGCAATAGACCGCAATATCTTACTTGAAAAATAGTTACCAATTCGGTAATGAGAATTATTAAAACAAAAAAAGTTTTCTGAATCGCTAAACTATATTTTCAGTGAGAATAGGAACACATGTTGTTAAATGCTTCATGACCGGTGCCGTAATATTAACACGTTGTTCTTTTTTTCCTGCTGACCGTAATATCGTCTCTTCTGGGCTGATATTTGGTTGCCACTGAACGCATTACACAAGGTCATGTTATAAACAGTGTCTATAGATAGGAATTTCTTTCCGTCGGATACTTATCAGACCTATAATGGCAGAACACTTGATACAAAAGTGACCGCAAATGTTTCAGGCAATATTGTACAAAATAAAGTGCTAACAGCTTTCTATTTGCCAAAAGGTACAATAAACTTTACATACTTTAATCAACTTACCTTCATTGAAACCTCACATTTTCCCAGAATTTCAAGGTGAACGAACGCAGAGAGGTGGACTGATGCTTTATCATCAGAAGTTCCCTCTATCTGCGTCGAGATATCTGACTTATAAATGTACGTATATGTGTGTCCGGTCATATAGTCAAACTTACTGTTTCCTACTAAAAGAAAAACACAATCTATTTTAAAAACAGCCCATACAATGCTTAAAAGTTGCAATCGCCTTACCGATCAATTACTATATACAGTTAAACACATCACATAAATGTACGGTGATCGATTTTTAATCATAAAGCATTCTTAATTTTATTGAAACATTTTAGAGAGCTCAATTTGATAAGGAAAACTGTTGTTACCTTTTTACTCTTGTAGTAAACATTTGCTCGTTATTTCTTTTTCAGATATCCAGATATCTAGATTTCATAAGGCTTATGTGCACAACATTGATTCATAATCGCCATTTGTTCATGTGCTTATAATTAGTAATTGGAATATATATAAGATTAAATTTTAATTCAATATACAAATAAACGTTTTATTTGCAAGGAAATATAATTTTACAGTGTTATGTCGTATTTCTTGGCAGCTTTAATTCATTTTATATTGAAAATTGTGTACATTAAAAAGTTTAGTAAATTTAAACACATACGTTAAAGACATTATTTAATTGAAAACAACGCAATACATCATGTTATTCGTCTATATAAGTTTTTACCTGCACACGATGTAGAACAAGTGTTATCAGACATCTGCATGGTTCCTGAAAACAATACAATGAATATATCTACAAATACCTGTATACCATCATAAATTACTTATTTCAACTTATTAAATATCATGCTGATTTACCTTAAATCTGCTGAATATCTTAAATGAATTTGTCCTGCGTCCAGTTTGGGAACTGTCTTTTTCAATTTTAGTGAGTTCATTATATGGAAAACAAGATCAACAAAGATGGTGGCATTCAATGAACGAACCCCCTAACACAGCCCAGCAAAACAGGACCACCGGTAAGGAGCCCAGTGGGACACCAAACAAAACAGGACAGGGTACAAGGGAAAAGCAATACAAAATTATAAAATAACTAGCCAGCAGTACAAAACCTAGTTGACTGAAAGTTAAGCTGAAGACATAATCTTTTTTATGTTATAGCAGGGTTATTGAGTCAAACACTTCTCTCACAATCTTTATTATTACACAATGATTTAGTCATGGATTTACTAGAATTTTGAAATGTTTGTTAATAAACAAAAACAAACAAACTTACAAAATAAAGTTGAGTTGTTTTTTATTTTGTCGATTGCACTTTTTTTAATGATACAATACAGTTAAACTTCACATCTGTAGATCATAAGTGAATAAATTTGGAATGCTTTAATTCTTTAATTCATTTTATTTTAACATTTCACAAATCTTAAACATCTTTTGATTTAAAATTGAATTGGTCGATAGATGGATTTATGATAAAATAGTTAGAAGATAATGAGTTCATTTTTACGTTTTGCAAAGTTAATTCAACAAAAACGGTATCAAGCCAAGTTTTCCTCTTTAAGGTTTTTCTCATTGCAATGAGAAAAGATCAACAAGCTGATCATGCATTGTACACGTGATGTGTCTATAAACATTAGATAACCTAATTGTTCTATTTGCAACATTTTATCTCTAATTTGTGTGATATATTGATGATAGTCCGGTGTTGACCATTCACGTAAGCGCACATATCTTACCGATATAATTGTCCTTCATTCCTAATCATATATCTGTAAATAAGATTGTATTGGTGATATGATGATAACAGTAAAGATATGGTGTTGACGACTCTAATACATACATTAAGTTAACTTATGAACGTTTTAAATTTGTAACAGAGAAAGCTTTGAGTTATTTGTGACTGTATACAGGAGGAACAGAACTAGAATCCCATATGGTGTTGAATTGGCAATTTAAGGGTTAAATATACATGCTACTCTTAATCTTACAAGTACAAATGTTGCTGCAATGCAGCAATTGAGAAGCTCCGCGCAAAAAAATGTGCTCATTACAGATACCTTACCAAATTATTCCTACGCACAGGTCATGTTATATTCAGATTAAGTACTATTGTAGATTTTTTTCCGAATGTTTTGTAAACCATTTTTTGCATAATTATACTTATCTTATGCACTGTCCATAATTAAAAAGAGGGGAAAAATATTTAATATAAAAAATGCTTTCACTGATGCCTACCTGGTAAGGAAAGTAATTCCATTGAATACAAACAAGACTTACAAGACTTGTAAATGTTATGTGACATGACTGTACTGTGTTATGTTTCAGTAACAGAAGATAGATGATAGAAATATCAAAGTCTGTTATAATTGTAACAAGTATACAAATAGTAACATAAGGGACTAATATTATAATATAGTAATATTACATGCATTTTTTTATGTCAAATTAAAAAAAATGGTTTCTTTCAATACTGAAAGTAGAACACACTCTGGAATGAAAAAATGGGATGAATTTCCAAAAGACCAAATTCAGGATTTTTTTTGTTTGTTATACACGGGTTACATGGTGATACAGTATTTATCAATACAATAGAAGACTGTTACCTGAATTTTAGGTAGGTATGAGGAAATTCACTAATATCATATTCGTAAGAGACAAAGATATGAAAGCTATTTGACATTGGTAATATATAAAAAAAACTATTGTTAATTAATTTTTAGGCAGATCAATATATATTTTTTTGTTGAATTGCTTTAAAACCATTCATAAAAAACATTACACTTCATGTTCAAACTGCAGATCAAAGTTTCTGTTGTTGTCATGATATCTATCTAAAGCCTATGCTTAAGATGATTCCGCTTTGTCAGCCATGTTTGTTTTAACTAAAGTCTGTCCACAGTGAAAGTAGGCCAAAATTCATATAACAACAAAGCTCTTATTGTAAAATGATGAATCATTTGAAAATACACTTCCAGGTTTATATTTTAAGGACAATTATAAACAAAAATAAAAATGATAACAATAAGAATATTTACCTTGAATGTGCTACATTTCTGAAGACCAAAAACATTCTGTTGCAAAGTTTTATGCACATTTCATGAATGGCAAAATCCTTTTAAAAGTCTGTTTTAGTGCCAACAAAAGCTATTTTTTTACAGCAAATACAAAAATCTTTCAAAACTTAACTCCAAATAAATCAGTATCTCATGTCCTTCTAAGCACATGGCCTCCATTATTTTTTGTAAGAAAACAATCATCATTTATAGCCTTAATTATGAACTACAATTAAAATGAAAACACAATCAAACTTTAAAATCTAACCTTTTTATGTGTAACAGTGAAGTGTGTCTGTTTGTCATGTACACAAGAAATAGGTAAATGATGTTTATTTTCATGGTACTACTTTTTTACACATGCCATGTTTTTTCAAGGTCAGATATACTACTTTCCTAAGATTTATGTTTTTTAAAGTTTTTTGTATTTTCTGCAAAAAATAGCATTTGTTTGCACTAAAATAGACTTTAAACAACTTGATTTTGCCATTCATGAAATGTGCATAAAGATTTGCAACAAAATGTTTTTGGTCTTCAGAAATGTAGCTCATTCAAGATTAATTCCTTATTGTTATCATTTTTATTTTTGTTTAAAATAGTCTTTAAAACATAGAATTGGAAGTGTACTTGCAAATGGCTCATCATATAACAATGTGAGCTTTGTTGTTATTTGAATTTTGGCCTACTGTCACTTTGCACAGACTTTGTGAAAACAAACTTGGCTGACAAAGCGGAATCACCTTAATGAGGGTCGATCCGCTCGTTAGGCTACAAAATGCAGCTTTTGCTGCAGACCCCCGAACATGTCACCAGTCATACCATTATTACAAAGTGGTATGCTGTACCAATGCCGCATGTATGTAGTTAAAGCTTAATGAGGGTCCATCCGCCCTTTCGGGCACAAAATGCAGCTTGCGCTGTCGAGTACGGACCCCGGACATGTCACCAGTCATGTCCTTAAAGAGTGAATTTTGAAGCACAAAATGGTGATAATTTACCTCCATGCAATTTCCACGGAGTATTAGCCAAAGATATGAATTTTGAGCCGAAAAGTAGGTCACTGTACGGCGGTCAATGAGAACCTAAATGTACAGCAACCTGTGACAATATAGGAAAGGTGTTTTAGCCCTGAAAAGGGCTGTTGGTGCCAGCTATAGGCCTGCCTTACAAGCCGTCAATCTGTGCTAAGGGCTCACGCACCCTAGCACACCATCCTCGTCGTCTCAGCCTACTTTGTAGGGCCACTCCCCTCGGCATTAGTCAGGACATCGGCAGCTGGTCCGCAGAAGTGACGAAGTAGTTCCGTAGTTACCGCCCACGGTTGAAGGCAAAATTTAAGTTGAGTCTACCAGCCAAGTTGTAAATCTTCTGCCGATGCCCTGTGCCTTCTCAGCGACGTGCACGCTCCGAGGGGATGTGAGAAGGTACCAATGCCGCTAAAGAAATTTAATCTTATATACTAAAGTTTAATTATTTCAAAACAACCAATATATCAACATGTTATTATTAAACATTTAATTTCATAAATATAAATTAAGAATAATTATCAGAAGCAAAATTGTTAAAATCTTTTGCCTGAAATCTTCTTTATATTGACAAATTCAATCACTAATAGTATACTTGATATGCTGTGTGTAAATGTATTTCAAAATGTAACAAATTATAATTTCATGTACTACTAAAAAGGGAAATAACAAATGTATAACCTAAGTGTCAAAACATTTATAGCTATTTATAGCTTTCGAATTTATGTAACAGCAGAACTGCTTTCCGGTTCTCATTCATTAATATGACATGCTGCGAATCACCGACGGGGAAACCAATATAGAAATCGAAAGGAGTTCTTGAATGCGGATTTACTTTTAGCTGTTAATCGAAAGGATTTATTGCTCAAATCCGGGCCCATGGACAAAAAAATAGTAAACACAAATAGCTCCGCGCCTGTGGGCGCGGAGCAATTAAGGTTATTCATACCTGCACTTTTGAAAATCTTTGCACGAAAATGAACTTTCAAACGTTCATTTAGGACATATTTAGTAATGAAAGTCAATGGATGATAATCAGAAAGTTCTATTGACACATCCTTACTTATTATAAAGTAAAATCATTCAGATATGGTTAATTGTAAAACACTTGAAGTGTTTGTTTTCCTGGTTGTTTACGCTGCTTTCAACATATTTTGGACATATCTTGGCGTTCGATCCACCAGACTTTCCTGGATAACTAACCAGTTATTACCCATATTTTTAAAGCAAGTGACCGATTTATCCCGCATAATTTTTGAATCAGCTCAGCGATGAAAACATTCAAAATTATATATTCAGATTCCAACTAAGCTTCGAGAAATAGGCAAAGTTGGTACAGCTGATCAAAATTATTACGAAAATACAAATTACTTTCGTCATAACAAATGCAGCTGAAAGTACAGAACAGATGATGGGGATATTTTGTCATTATTTTTCAACGTGATCCATTTGAAGGAGCTAAGGTAAAGTCTATTGTCCTTGAATTCTACAAGTGGTTATATCACTTCAGCAGTATCCATTAAATTAATCATTATCATACACCTTTGATAAAAATAGGTAAACCGATAGGATTGTCTTATTAGGCCAATGATGTATAGTTTTAACATGTTAAATCCTTGACATTCATGATTATCTTATGATGTCAAGGACAATTGTAACATCGATAATGCTATAAACAGAGGGGAGACCATCTTAAAAGACTTTTGTCATCTTCTTACAGATAGTCGTGTCATATAACACAATAGCTCAATAATGAACTTCTGAAACTTTCTACGTTAAATCAAAATTGTTATACACATCGCCGATAACAGCTTATTGCTCGCGCCCATAGGCGCGGAGCTATTTGTGTTTAATTTTTTGTCTATGGACCCGATTTTTATCAATTATTCCTTCGATTTACAGCCGAAAATAAATTCTGAATAAATAATAACTTCCGATTTCTATTATGAAAAGTCATATATTGGTTTCCCCTTCGGTGATTTGCAGCATCCCTTATTAATGAATGAGACTGGGGACAAATTTCACGCCTCTACCTCTTGGAAGGCAGTATAAAAGACAAAACAAAAAACTTAAATTCGGTAATTTATTTTTTACATTTGTATCTTCTACAGGAAATTATTAATTATTTTGTAGTACAAAGTGGGTTATTATGTATTTTAATTCGAAAGCTATCAATAGAATGATGATCTTAACATTGTGATTTTCCGAAAATCTATTTATAGAGGTAGTTTTAGTGTAACGAAACGGTCATTCGTGTCGCGCTATGGTAATAAATAACGAACTGAAGAGTTTTGCAGGAAATGAATTGCAAACATATTCAAAGAATAAATTGCACTCATTATATATTTATAGGAAAAAAAATTAAGTAGGCCATTTTTACGAATTGTTATATCATAGTATTATCATTTTGAAATTGTCTTTTCCGTAGATTCATTCCTGTTTTCTTTTTTACAGCCCTGATTGCACGTATGACATTTTTTACAGTGAATATTTAAATCGACCTAGTTTTGGTTTCCATAACTTTATATGTCGCTTTTATTTTGACGTTGTGCGACAGTAAACAGGTCTAGCAATAGTATACTATAAAACATGTTCAAGTCTCTTTGGCTAAAATAGACCCTGATTTCCCGAAATTTTGCTGTTGAAGGCAATCGGTTTTATGGTAGTTTAAGTGGAATGTTGATTTGCCGAATAGTGTAACATTTTACAGTTTTAACATGAGTTGTTGTGGGTTTATTATTGATAGGAATGTAAACACACTGGTGGGTCAGACGAGGTTTTTGAAACAATTCAACAAAGTAGTAGATTGACCTTCCAAAAAAAATCAATTAATTGACTTTTTTCATTTTGACTACTATTTTGTATGTTCCATAGAAAATACTACAGGATCAAATAACGAATATTAATGTAAATATCAAAAAATACCCCTATATAGTATAAATAAACTATACTATATAGTGTATCATAGGTATATTTTGGATATTGTCGTTAATATTGATAGAATTTCAAGTTCATGTGGAAATAAATTTAATATTATATTCTCTAGCATGCTTACCAAAGTTCATGATGAACAATGTCTTTCGTCCGCCCATTCATAAATGATATAGAATTCTGGTAAATACCAATTAACCATTGAAAGGTTTATAAGAATATCTGGTCATCAGATGTGTACTTGTTTATCTTTACTTGCTGCATTTCTTGCTTGCACGCCCTTTGATGCTTTGCATCCATGCTTTCCTGTATCATGACATACCATTTGCCGCGAAACATGTGACGGACATTTTGAAAAATAAAGTCGATGAAAGTTTTTTGCTTTGGATTATTTACACATGGATATTTCTTACCAGGATTAGTTGTTGATTTTTGGAGAAAATGAGTAGCATAATAGGTGAAATAGAAAATGAACATGCTTTGATATTTCATTATAATCTAAAACTACTGAATACAGTGGTGACACAAACAGAACAATGTTGCACTACTGTCATGTCACATTACAAGTCTGTAAAATAGAGAAAAACAGAATCCCTAAAGAAAGCCCAACACGGCAAAATTGAAAATGTTGCAGGTTCGGTTTGATTAAGCCTGTTCATGAACGGTACTGGAAAGTGCAAGTTACCGTCCACGCCCCCTAGCACCGGCTTAAGCAGAATTCAGCATTTAAACACGAAAATGGTGAAATTTTGAATTTAGAAACATCCGCAGATTTGTAAATATGGCGGTTATAATGGAACCTTCAATGACACAGTAGTGCCATTCCATGAAAAGCGGCGTATGGTCCCCAATTAAAAAAATATATGTGCCCTAAACGAGAAAACAATGGGCGGAACTAAATAAAATGGAATTTTGCAATGGGATCTGGGGTTATGAAGGCTGCATATCACAGATAAGACGTCAAAAGACAATTAAAAAAGACGGCAACATATCCTAAGGGTGATTAGACAGTATTCAAGTAGGAATACTGGAACCACCCAGTAAGTAAGTCTTGTTGGCGTCCGCGCCGAAGCGCGGCGCCTTTTATGTAATGAAATCAGATTTTGTGAAAGGGCGACAGCAACTTCTCGAGCCTTTTATAGTTGTTCATAATAAAAGCCGATCATTCCGATCGGTATGAGGGTGCTTGATTATTAATTAGTCGCGATATTTACAATAAATAGCGAACTGGAGACTTTCGCAATGCAAACATTTTCAAATGAAATCACCTTTTCCGTCAATAAATCGCGGTCTTCGGGGTATTTTTATTTATCATTTTGTAGCACACAGTGGGTTTAGCTTGATTATTAATTAGTCGCGATATGTACAATGAATAGCGAACTGGAGAATTTTGGTATATTAAAATAGAATGTTGATGAGTTGATGACCTAAATATTCCGAAAGTCTATTTATAGAGGGATGTACTCCTATCGGTGTTCCGGTCTCTCCCGGTCTATTTTGACCGTGATACTAGTGACCGGCGAAAAGTATCACACGTTTATTGTCCGGTCTCTCTCGGTTTTGGAGTAGATGTTTGATATCGTTACAGAACAGAACAAATATTTTACAGATAAATAAGCTTTTTTCCAAAATGAATGTTTGTCACTTAGGTTGGTTACAATAACTAATAAACATAGATCAACTCTTAAATATATTGATTATTATTATACATAAACATACAATTCGAAAAAAAAACAACAACAACAATAGCATGTTTCATTTTATCTATATGAGATAAAAACAATAAATATGTACAATAATTGTGAAAAAAGGTACATTTTTATGGTTTTAATATGACACTATCAACTTTGAAACATTTTATTTAATTTGTTATTCGTGTTTAGTAAAGATGCCGAAGAATTATCCAAAGTTACAAATTAGATTTTATTAATTATTTGATTGATTGATAGTTTAAAAAAATGATAAAGAAAAATACAAATGAACATATACATGGTTTAAGAATAAACAATATTGTATATTGAAAGATTAACCATAATTTACTGACTTTTTCCAGTTAAGTTTTGACTTATAATCGTCGGTCAATATGACATTTGAATTCTTAAAATTTATTTTACAATTTTAAGAAAAAAGAATAGTAAACGTAAACAACTCAGTATTAAAATAGCACATAAAAACATGAAAACACAAAAAGAGAGAGGAAAACAATATTCATAAAATCTGTAATTTTGTTATTAAAATAGATATTACAATTATTGTATAATAAACAATAATGTTCAACATGACATGGTAATATAACCAGTGTCATATTTTTACTAAGTGTGAACAGATACCTTAAGAGGGGGTCTTCGCTAATAGCGATTACATAATAAGGGACATTTCCACAAGTGTGGTGTTGATCATGCGTTACACATGGGTATGGATTATAAATGATCCGTTGCCAATCAAAGTTCATAATGAACAATGTCTTCCGTCCGTTCATTTTGGTAAAAACCAATTAACCATTGAAAAGTTTATAAGAATATCTTGACATCATATGTCTACTAGTTCATCTTCACTTTCTGGACGCCCTTTGATGCTTTGCATCAATGCTTTTCTTGTTTGTATTGGAATAACTTTTCTTACCAGGTAGGCATCAGTGAATGCATATTTTTTAAATCCCCTCTCTCATGAACAGTGCATACGATAAGTATAATTGTGCAACTTTAAATGATTTACAAAACATCCGGAATAATATAATAGTATTTAAACAAAATAGAAAATGATCTGTGCGTAGGAATGATTTAGTAAAGTATCTGTAATGAGCACATTTTTTGCGCGGAGCTTCTCATTTGCTGCATATTGCAGCAACATTTGTACTTGTAAAGGTCAGGAAATGGTGAAGAAACGATAAGTTTATCAAAACAATTGTTCTATCAGTCACTTCCGGCGAGGCGTCTTTCCAGCCATAAGCCTTCTATTGTACAACTTGTCCTTTGAATGAACTATATACAGGTAGAATTTTCATTGATTTTTACTGAATTCTGGTAATCTATTTAGCCATTCTTAACATAAATTGGTATATAGGAATATTTTAAAAGGAACTCTTTAGAACGTGTAATAACTTTTCTTATTATATGATCTAAATATAGCTGCAATCTCATTGGTCCAAACAGTAGTCAACAAAACTTTTTATAAAATCATATTCACTGGGTGTAGTATCATATTCACTGGCTGAATTGGATTTTCCCAGTCTAAAAATACATCGAAATTCATATTCAACGACCACACACCGTAGACTGTTAATTAGGCGTGTTAATTAAAAAATAATTGTTGCGTTTTGTTCTTTATGGCATATTTCTCGATTGAAATATCATTATTTTACTATTATACTTTTAAAAAGGCTACACCGCAGTGATGAGTATAAACTTGAATTACTTTTGCATGCGCAGCGTTCGAGTAGTCGTTGCACGCCTAACACGTGCGTCTTTTTTCCCGCGCTTCAGTGAGGTTAAATTTGTACATGTATATAAAGTTGTAATCGTTGTGCTTTTTTAAATTCTTAGCCTATTCATATAATAAAACAATTATTGACTAGTGTGCCATTGAATATGATGTGATATTCACCGGCAGAAGTCATATTGACCTCGGCTATGTCGTCCGTCGGTAAATATCACATCATATTCAATGGCTAACTAGTATAATATTGTATTAGTTTGTTTCACATTTATCGACAACAATTGTAGACCTGAGCCTGCGTATTTTATGTGAAGTAACTTGGAAGCACCTTTTTTCATGTCTCTGTCTCAATGCTGAATTCTGCTTACGCCGATGCAAGAGGACAAGAGACCGTTTTATGATATTTAATTAATATTAACTATAATTAGGCAGATAAAAAAGTCTTACCTGCTTTCACCATCAAAAGCAACATGATTAAAACAAATAGCCCCATTCTCTGGAGCGGTGTTTGACTATGGTATAACTTTAAACAGTCATGTGTCTGCAACAACTTAAGTCACTAGCAATAAATAAAATAATACGCTTAAATTTTAATTATCGTAAGCAATTGTCAGAATAACCTTCAAATGAATACGATATGACATGTAATGATAAAACATCAGCGATTTTAATTTAGATGATTAGGTTTATCTTTATTTATTTATCATATAGTATCCTACACACTGTCTATGGTCATGAAGTGTTTCTTAAGTGTCACTTATCAACATATATTGCTGATTCAAAATTATTAAAATTTGGTTAAAATCTACATGCATCGCAATATGATTAAAATCAGCTCGTTAATAACTCTACGTTACTCTACCTGTGTATTCTCTGTTTTCATATATCAATGTACAAAACAGTTTACTAAAAGGCTTGACTGATAATTTTTTCTTCTCTGGTTGATCGTTTAATCGATCGTTGAATCATCGTATCTATGTAAACTAGCATTTACGTACAACTTCTTGAGAGTTTAAGTGCGGTTGATTGATCAAATTGTCAGGACTAATAGCAGTTTTCTTCAATGCACTTTTACGGGATGCAACTTTTGTTTTAAGTCAATAATCTTGCAACATTTCTCTCCGGCAAGTTTATAGGATGATGAGTCCGTTCTTCTAATGGGTAATCGGGAAAAAAAAGATTTTAAGTTATAAGGCTATGTACTATGGTTTAAGCATTTGTTTTCATATAAGTGTTTATCAAGGAAATAATTCAAAGAAAGAAATTTTTATTAAATCAACAGAAATGTGAAGCAAATTTTGCACGACTGTGAAAAAATACGCAAGAAACAATGAACAATGTTTGTTTCTCATGGTCGAAGGTCTGCCCTTATGTAATTAACGTACGTACGTCTGCTTCCTGTAAATAAAGACATATTGGCATAATGAAAGCTGTATAGTATAAAATTTATGTAACCATTTGCACGATCTTATAATTACAAAAGTATTTTGATCATAAATCACCGCGTTAATTTTCGAGTTATATGCCCTTCACAATTGATATGTTGTTGCAAGGGCAGATAATTCACAAAAATGATTCTATTTGATACATGTATGCCAAAATACATGAGTTTAAAAATATTTACTCCGATGTTAACACACTTTGGATGTTATTGAATCATTTAAAAATAGAATTGCCTTACTTGATTCAATGAAAATAAATTTATTTACAGTGAAACTAAAAATGTCAATAGTTTATTCCTTCTATGCTCATGTAAAAAAGAGGCCCGAACATCGAATTTGTGAAATCAGCAATCGGTTGTTCCCTGAAATATAGAATAGATTAAATGATAAAATAAGACAGTTACAAACCAAAATGAAGTAAAGCAGTTGGGATCATTGTAAATAGTACATGTACAGAAAAAAAGAAAAGTACAGTTTAGGTTGTAGGAATATCAATAATAAAGACTTTATTAAACGACAGAACTCATTTGAACAGTATATTAATCTTCCATGAGGCCCTCAATAAGGAACATTATAAATTTAAAATAATCAAACTATTAAAATACATAAATGCCACATGCATGAGGCGATTTATTTGTATACACCGATGGGTAATAATATCTCTAGAATAATGTTTTAAAATGATAGCAGACTTCATATAATCAGGAAGATCCAGGGTAGAAAAGGCTTACGAAATTGTTCAGTATCTGGTCTTGGGTTGGAAAGTTGAAAATTAGATGATGAACGCAAATTAAGAGTATGAACATCAGACAATCAAATAAAATTATTCAATAAGTAGGATTCATTATCTTAAACATCATAACAGCTTTTTGAAAAACAACCCTCTGTGAAAAGATCATCAAGCGGAAGTTCAGCAGATGGAGTGTCATAATCTTTGTCTAGAATAAGCCTTGCAGGTCTCTTTTGGAACTTAATAAGTTTATCTTTTAGGAGAGATGTACAGTTACCGTAAATTATTCAACAATAGTGAATGTGTGGTAAAACATATGCATTGTACAGGTATAGATATGAGTAATTTTATATGAGATAATAAGTGTAACAATGAGTTGCATATTTTAAAAACATTGTCAATATGGCTTTGCCCAGACAATGTGCTATGCCATTAGTTGTATTTACCAATACTTTTTCTTCACAGCTACAAACAATTTGTTCTGCTTTATACGAAATATACGGATTACTTTGATAAATATAATATTTCTTGTATTTTGAGGAAATATACACGACCTTTGTTTTGGTAGTATTGATTGACACCATTTCTTGGCATTTAAAACTATTCCGTTTAGGGATACATCAAAAGTTGAAAGGGTGGAGTCATCAGCAAACATAGTTAGGTCACTGATATAGATTAAAAAAAAACAGTATAGGACCTAGCACTGAGGAACACGAATGATTACTGAACGTGACTCAAATGGACTCGACAAATAGTATGTAAACATGCGTGCGTGCGCGCGCGTGTGTTTGTGTGTCTTTAACTGGAAAAAGAAAATGGAAAGATAATTATGCTCTTTCAAATCTACAGAGTCATAATTAATACTTACTTATACTTTGTCAAAATAAATGTGTTGCTCCATTCTTGTCATTATCGGTATCACACTTGCAATTGGTGCTAAAATAGTTTCATAAATTGAGAGTAAAGTGGGCTTTCAAATATTCTCTGTGAAACTTTTAAGTCATCGGTCCTGAAACAATGTAAACCCTGCACTTAAACAATTATCAAATTGTTAAATGGGAACATTTTTAAACTGTTTCTGTTTCAGTGTCAAAAGACAGCTCAGAAGAAAACATTTAATCTTTAAATTATTTCAGAAAATTCTCCCCCCTGAACGTAAGATATGTCAAGGATGTAGATGTTTAGATTTTAAATGATGTTATCAGGACCTTCTTGAAAGTGAGTGAATAACTAAGTAAGTAATAACTTTATTTAGTGAGGTTTACAATTCATTGAGCGTTATTGAGCGCTGCCTTTCCTTGTTGATCTTGTTTATCATATTTTACAAAGTCGGTTATACGATATTTCATGTGGGCCTCAGCATATACAATGTAATATAATTATATACAGTCAACATTTAAATACATAAAACAACATATGAATATGAATGAGTTAGAAAATGACATACATATATTATACTATTTTATTATAATTCTTATTATTTACACAAAAAGCTACATTTTCACAATTACACTATCATATAAACAAAATTAGTATAAAAATAAAACGTTTGTAAAGGTCATTATTTTCAAAAGTTGTTATTTTTATGAAAAAAACTATTTTTGGAAAATAGCCATAGGTTTCCTGTGAGTATCAGAATTTCTGACATGTATCGGAATGTCATACCATATTGCAGGACTAGAGTAATTCAAAGATTTCCTAAAGAACTCTGTTTTTGGTTGAGGTACAATAAGTTTTGTTTTTTTTCCTACGGATCTTGAGTTAAATTTGTGTCTGTCATTTAATATAAGACTTAGGAAAGAATTTTATTTTTAGATTTAAACATTAGTATTGTATTTTTTTCACCAAATTCTTTGGTCACAAGACACCCAACTGAGTTCTTTAAATAGGTAATTTGATGGGGTATCGAACCTTTTGTCTAAAATTATTAAATTATTGCTGCAGTTTCCCCATATAGTACAGCAGTAGTCTAAATGACAGTATATATGCATGAAATAATAGTTTCCATTCCAAGAAGCAAATAGAGCTATGAAAAACTGCATTTTTTAAAATAAGTTTTGAATTTGTGTCTTCCATTTAAGATCGTGGTCAACATAGACTCCTCGCATATTTTTAGTTTCTGTAAATTCAGTTTCTTGCTTGTTTATGTGCTGGGTAGGCAAAGCAGAATTTTGACATTTTTAATTTTTTATTAAGAAATTAATAGCTTTAGTTTTTGTTGTATTTTTTGTTTGTTTTGTTTTATTCTTATACCATGAACTTTTACTTAGTGAGAGACCCTATGATGGACAGTTCTTAAAGCCCTTTGGGACTATATTAATGTTCATAAATGTTCGTCTATTGTCTTGCTTCGTCGGGCCTTTGTAAGCGATTTTCTGGTTGCTCTGCCTTCCTTTAAGGCATCGAGTACTTTGGTAAAGGTCATTAGGCTGTACCTTTTTGTACATATTTACACGATCATTTATGTGATTTATTTATTTCGTGTGTAACCATGACAATTGTTAGAATTTCACTTGGCAGGGATTAATGTTATTTACACTTTTGTGTCAAATATGGGAGCTAAGAGTGAGGTTTGGCTCGCCTAAAACCGGTTTATACTCCCCAGTGGTGTTACTACCACTGACCGGTCCAAGGCGGTACCCCTGTTTGCTCTATCGTGTCGTTCACAAGTCTGTATTGTTACATATTTTGAATGATTACATGTCTTGTGATGTCTTCCTTATTAAATTGTCGTTAACGGTAAGTATTTTCTCACCCCCTCCCCCCCCCCCCTTTCACCCTTACTGCCCTGGTCCTTTTAATTCCAATATCGGCCTTGTTTTGTTTTTTTATTATTTCACACATTACGTGTCCTTTTCCGCCTTTCGCCGCCCTTATGTTTACTCCTGTTATTGGTTTGATGCCTTCTGGGTGCCCTGCTGTGGTGGCTTGGGGGTGTCGGATGCTACGTCCTTTGAACGTTGCCTTTGCCTTGTTGGTCCTCATTCTCGTTTTCTTACACTGTCAAGATCTGTTTGAAGATTGTTCTGGACTTCTTGTAAAGTAATTGCAATAGTAGTAAGATAAGTGTTATCCGCAACGCTATTTGATTTGGATCGTTTTATATGGAGATGTAGGACATTGCTGTATATCAATAATACTGGGGTATTCCTGAGACAATTTCAGCTGGTGCAGACAAAATACCAGACACGTTTACTTTTCGTGACCTCTTTGACAGGTATGATGCTATCCAATTCATAGACTGTGACGATGGTGGAAAGGTAGTTTTTTTCAAAAAGAACTCGGTGATTTACTTACAAGAAGACCTTAGCTAAATCCAGCACTACAGTTTCGACAAGTTTGCCACTATCAAGTGCAATAATCACATTATCAGTTATATTTGTAAGTGCTGTACCGCTTGAATGATATGTCCTGAGACCAAATTATATTGTTTGTTTCCAAAAAGAGCTTAAAGTGGTCTGAAACATGCTTTTCAAATATCAGATATTAGATACATATATAAGCGGGAGAACTGACATCGGTCTATTAATAATTTTGTCTGCCTTAAGTCCATTTTGTAGATTGGTGTGACCATCGATTGTATAAGCTGTGTTGTTGGTTTTTTTGTTTCAATTTCTGTTACTTGTGTTTATTATAGTACATAGATCGCCTATGACACCTCCTCTTTTATAATAATTGTTATTGACACACAAACATGATATGAAGTGCAAAATTTGCTAAAACAAAGTCAAACTTTCGAAGTTTAGAATCATGTTATGCAACATGTGAAATAATTACAATTTTTGAATGACATAAATTCTAAATAAAGATCGTGAAATTTTGATAGTAATCAAAGGGTCTTAAGTGAAAGTTGTGGCTTATTGTATCGGTTGATATCTGCTCCTTTTCATATTTTACAATATTAATATGTCTATGCATATTCCTTATCATTAATAACAAGATGAATTTGCACTCTAATATAACTTGATGTTTATCACAGTCCAAGTATATACTAACTTATAACAATTGATTTGAATAGGGGAGATCCCTCAAGAGAACAAAAAGTGAAAATTGGGTCTGTAAATGAGTGGTAATATACAGTTCAATCGCTTAATTAAGATTGAACACTTCATTCCCATTCAAAAACATATTTTATAACGGACCTATTGGTTGGGTTATTTGTAGCACCTATATAAGAAGCTGCGCGATAAAAACTTCGATGAAGATAGCATATAAATTTTCAAATTATTGCAACTTAAATTTGATCTAGCTTTACTCAATAATAACCACGCCCTCTCTCCCGATACACATATGACATTTGCTGCCGAAAGGTGATTGTATTTCAGGCTATCAGAATTCTTGTTTGGTACTTATAATCACTGGGAGAGGTTAAAGCTAATAAAGATATTGAAAGGCATGGTTGACCACCAGCATTCCGTTAACGGCGCTGTTGTTGATGTGACATGCAGTGAAGTTCATTTTCATTTATATGGAACATAAATATGCAATTTATATGATTTGAAGCATGATATACGTTTCCCTAAATTAAATGAATCAAATAATTGAAATTGCATAAGGCATATTCTATCATAACATAATGTGGCCTATGTCGGGGCTTACATGAAACATGTCGATATTTCTTTTTTCACCAGCCATTGACAAAATTTCGACAAACATAAAATAAATAACCTTAAACCTTAAATAACTTTAAATAAATCGTGAAAACCAAATTTGTCTTCTTGTTTTTGTGTTGGACGTATGCAAAGTGCAGGATCGTATGCAGCTTTTGACAGTTGCCACACTTTTAAGGATCATTACTTTAAGGTAAGTTTCGGGACAGTTTATCATTATATAATTAAATGGGAGGTGTCTAACTAAAAGAAAAGAAATACAAAATACTCGAAAGTGAAAATATCCCGAAAAATTGAAACCCCGAGAAAGCCAAAAGGATGTAGGCAACAGGGTACAGGGTTTTTAGTCCCCTGCCCGGTTCAACCTGAGGGGACTTTAGATCTACGTCCCTCCGTCTGTCCGTCCGTCCGTCCATAAAAACTGATCCCGTGATAACGCAAAATGTACTTAAAATACTTAATGAAACTTGAAATATGGGTAGATGACAGTCTGGAGATTATGCACGTCTTCAATTTTCTATGTTGAAATATTTGGTTGCTATAGCAACAAATAGACTCAAACTATGGCAATCATAGCACAGAACTGGATTCCGTGATAGCGAAAACGTGATTAAAATATTTTTATTAAATATGGGTAGATGGCAGCGTGGAGATTATTGCACGTACTATGTACTTCGTTTTTTTCTTCCTATGTTGAAAAATTTCGTTTCTATGGTGACAAATGGACTTAAATTATGGCAGATATGGCAAATTTAACAATATTTGTGATAATGAAAATACTTTTATGAAACTTGAAATTTGGATAGATGTCAGTATGAAGATAGTGCACGTCATTTTAAGTGCTCGACTATAGGGAATATATTGAGAGCTTTCCTATTCACCCAGCGTGTTTCTGATTATGACCGTCAAGGTTTACAACTCTAGCGAATTACCATCATTTCACCCATAGGTGTTGATTGGTCACTACCACCGCCCCACACACCTCACCCACTCTACAACCCTCCTACCCCTCAAAACAATGTAAAATGCAGTATTTTTCATTTGAAACATGTTTTAGGCAGCACACCACACTAATTGAAGCCACAGTTTCGAATGGCCAGGGGAGGATTTCATGGATATTGTGACAATTGTGGATTTAAATGACTGGTTGTCTTTAATGTGCATTATCAGCATGAAATTTGTTTTTGTGACATGTAATATGATCATTGGCAAATTCGAAAACATGGTTAGAAATCACATGTTGTTAATTATAGATGTCAAGGCCGCCATTGTATGTAAACATTGTTTTTAAACAGCATGCTCGGTGAAAACAAGTAATTTTACAGGGGGTACAAACTTTCAGCAATAGCAAAAAATCTACAAGGCCAAGCACCTATTTCTTTGTGATATTTTGCATGTATGGGGAGTTGCTAAAGCAGTGACAGAGTTTCTGTAGCCCATATATTTGCAGGTATTTTTTGCCAGAGGGACGAAATATGTTGTTTTGGGTCTCGGACCACTGTAGATTTTTGGCTTTTACGAAACGAATTAGAATTTTTTTCACTGCCTGACTGTTGCACATGGGATGATTTCATTATAGATTTGCAATGTTATGACATATATGTTTTTTAACAAAATGTGTTTTCTTTTTCCAGGTTGTGTAGTTTGGGATCAGATTTATCAGACATATTGATTGTAGGACATTGACGGCAGAAACTTGAAATTTAGTGTAGAGTGCTACCTTATACATGTGTACTTTCATTTTGGATGAAGAATTTGGTATATTGGAAAACCGGTTCATTCTAGTTTTATTTGATGTTTTGATTGAACAGTTATTACAAATAATAATATAATTTGATCATATTTATATGCGCAATACAATGAAATATTCATTTATTTCGAATAAACTCCCGTTTAGTCGGTTAATTTTGACGAAAACCCAGCGTTCAGGTCTCTGTCGAGTTACACTTGCGGTGACTTCGAGATTACATATCTTCTTATTACTTGAAATGATCGTAATGACAGCTTTATTTCCTTTAAGAGTAATCAATTCCCTACAATTTGGTACCAAGATATTGAAAATTGGTGAAAAAAATGTTGGAGTTATAGAGTTCATATAAGAGTGCTGAAAAATTAGTGGCGAGTTGCATACCTTTACTAAATATATATGTATCATTTTTTAAAAAAAAATTTGTGGGAAATGAAGGTAATTGAATTAAAAGCATGTACCAAATATGAAAACATGTTTCAAATGAAAAATACGGCATTTTACATGGTTTTGAGAGGTAGGGGGGCTGTGGAGTGGGTAACGGGGAGGGGCGGGTAGTGACCAATCAACGCGCCGAACACCTGTGGTTTAACCTAGAGAATTTTCCTGAGAAAAAATGTTAGGGCTCTTTTTAGGGGAGGGGGTGTAACTTCTTTATTTCTTCTACTTCAAATACATGTTTTTATCATCTACCACATCATATGTAACAAGATACATAATGCTAGCACCTATATTGTCAGAATTATAATCCTTGATTATCGCAACTTTTTGAACTGCCTAACTAATGTAAATGATATAAATCAATTTTATATTTGCAAGGTTATGACATATATGTTCTCAACACAGTTGTGTTGTGGGGATCAGAAATATCAGACGACTTGCTTCTAGGACATTGGCCGCAGGGAATTCAAATTTAGTGCTATTTTTGAGACTCAAACGTTATTTGACGAATGATCATGTCACAATCTGCAATTGACTACGTTAATTCTTATCGTATACTGTAAAAGAAAAACTATTCTTAATAAGTGCTTTAATACACAACAGTTTCGGTTGTTTATAATTTTGAAAATTCTGAAATTCAAGATCATGCCTTCTTATAAAATAAAACACTGTACTGTTTATTAATAATGTTTATGTAAAACAGCATTCAGGGAACGTGGTAGCTAAAAGAGCCGCGTCACGACAAAACCAACATAATGGTTTGCGACCAGCATGGATCCAGACCAGCCTGCGCATCCGCGCAGTCTGATCAGGATCCATGCTGTTCGCTATCAGTTTCTCTACTTGTTATAGGGTTTGTAAGCGAACAACATGGATCCTGATCAGACTGACACGGCTCATTAATTTAAAGAGGACAATGTCTTTTTGTCACCTTTGAGGATGTCGGTGAAACAATGAAAACAGCAACTGAACAGAAAGGTTTATAATCTATTTAGTACCTTTTAAATCATCTCCTTTTATCAGTTTACTGACACAAGGAAATATCAACTTTTTGGTATTACATCATTCTGGATGGGCTGTCTTATTTGATACATGTACTTTGATAAACTTAGACGCTATATTTGTATATCTAGCTTAATTATTTTTACAATTAATTGTATATGTAAAATTTTGCATATAGTATTGCAAGCTCTGATAATATTGATGAAATTTTTGTCAACATTATTATCTTAAACAAACAAAAAGAAACTTTGATTCATTTTGAATACCTCACATACTAAGGTCAATATATAAAAAAAATCAACCGTAATAACTGTGACAATAAATTGAGTAAACCATATATTTTTTATTATTTTATTAATAACATAAGATCCGAGATCAATAATCTCGTTTCAACTTTAGCTTTTTACTGAATTTTATGGAATATTCGGTCAAAATACCTATGTTTTAACGAGACAGAATTTTACCGGAATTCTAGATCACTATACCCGTGCCATCGTCAGACTGAGAGTTTATTTAATGGATGATTATGTTACTGTGAACAGCAGAAGTCTGCAATATACTACGTGATTACCACTTAATCCAGAAGGCCACTTAGCATATACTGTAAAGCAGAACTATTTTAATCCGCATAGTATACCCTTTGATTCGAGCAATTATTGGAGATGAAGATTATTTTAATGCACAACATTAAAATTATCTATACTTAAAACGTTATGCTGGCATAACCAATTCTTATCGAAGTGTTTCAGCAGTAAAAACTTTGGAAGTTTTACTCAAATTCTGCTGTCATAATCGCATGACTGCCTCTTATCGCTTCATTCGCATTAAAAATAGTGTCACCTGAGTCTAGAATAGTGCTTTGATATTGGAATTTACTGTTGATTTTGAAAACGTATTGTATAATAATCTTTTTTCCAAATTAAACTGTAAAACCAACAAATTATTATTTAAGTATTCATCCACATAAATTTCAGATGAAACGGTCAATACGCATTGTAACAAATCCAACTTCTCGTCCCTTTGCAACAAACTCCCCGCAGCGGTTATTTCCCCTGATCGGTACAGTTTATTAGTCTTTGGCAAAGCGTGAAGAAAACCTGATGAGCTTGATAAGGTATCCGTTGATTGTATCATAGTTTGGGGACCTTTCTGTTGAAAATGTGTCAGAGTTAATTTGTATACATGCACAGTGCGTTAACTGGAGTGCAGGTATTAGTTACCCGCACTCCAGAGCATGCCCGTTGATTGGCTCATTTTTGCTGGGGTTTACTTATTGTGACGTCAGAGAAAGGGAAAGCGATAGAAATATCATATTCAGGTACTCATTCTTTGGTTACTTTTTTCTTGGGTTTCTATTGAAACAGGGAACGTGTTTTCATGTTTGACTATGATACAAAAGAGAAAGAACATCAAAACTACTCCCCCTCGTAAAAATCAGATATCTATCTATTACATATATCGCAGAGGTTTGTTGGTTTTGAAAGCATAATGTATAATTACACGTGTTGGGTATCAAACTGTTGCTAACACGTTTAAAGATTTAGTATTTGTCCACGAAAAATTCATTAACCAATCATTCTTTAATTTCGCTTCTGACTGGGCTTGTTTCAATGCATATTGAATGGCAATCCAAGGGTATATAGTGAATGAACCGGTGAAAGTCTAAATAAATTTATGTTTTGCAAAATATTTCCTTCCAATTTTATCATTTACTTCGTGAACGACAAATGACCCACGTGGTCCAAGAAAATATCTGTAAATGCCCTATAACGTTCAATTTATAAAAAGAGAGTGCCTATATTTTAGGCAAAGATTGGAAGAGTCTTTTTTATATTTTAGGCAAAGAGTGGGAGAGTCTTTTTTTATATCTTAGGCAGACATATATCAAGTCACATTCAGTTCAATTTGACAATGAAACAAAAAGCATAATGTCACTTAAAGTCAGACCTTTGATCTATCGATCAATTTATTAATTTTATTTATCAATTTATTTATTTATACTGCCATTTTCACCTTGAATACACATAGCCAATCACAAAAACGTATTTTTTAAAACTAAGAGATCGCCCGATCGTTTCGGCCCTCCTCAGGCGTCTGTTAGATTTTTTAAAGCAAAGGTTTTTCATATACAAATAAACCGGGTCAAAAATCCCTTAAATACAAGCCGGTTTCTTAAGAAAATGTATGCTAAAAAAGCACCCTTTAAATGGCAACTAAATGTTGTTGTTTTTAAATAACAAGTTTCCGTTGTTTTTATTCTCAAAATTCTGAAATTCAGGCGCATGACTTCTCATATAAGAAACACTTTTCTGTTTATTCGGCGTCTAGTAGATGGTACCCTAGTAGATATGCATTTGGGGGAAAATTTTAGACTTGATTTTGAGTATTTGTTTGGTTTTAACAAAATCACACTGTTTCCAAATTTTTTGTCATAAAAATACGTTTTCAGACGTATAACATGTCACAGAGCTTTAAGGGATTAGAATAAACGTTTAATTGAAGTGATAGTGTCATGTTTGAATATCAAATTTATCTAATTTTATCTACATAATAAATAATGTGCCAATGAGCCAGTCTATAGTCGATCGTTCTAAAACTTAACCGTTGAGAGAGTTGACGACTGAGGCAGTGTCACTAACTTCATTTGTTTCGCCTCTGTTGAAGTTCGGCTCCGCCTTAAATTATCATATTTAATTTGATATTATGATCCATATGCTAGCATATAGTCTTCGTTGATGGGGCGGAAGGGAACCAGGATAACTTTGATCAGTATCACTTGTCAAATCCTTAAATTACAAGTTACAAATCCTTAACCACGCCCACTAGATATCAGAGAGGCGGTTCTCCCAAGTACAACAAACCGGTTACGCTACGACCTGTAAGGGGAGATCACTGCAGAACAGTTTGTCCTCAAAACCATTCGAACATTATGTAATTCGTACCAATATTTAAATGGGTATTGTTGTATATTGTATGCATATATTTAATCTTAGTACTATCTTAAACTGTGATGCGCATGTCCATTATCATCCCGCCACTTATATATTTGGAACATTCAGTGGTCATTAAATGATAGAACTAGCAACACGTGTATGTGTTATATATTACAAGTGCACGCTCTGTGTACATACATGTATTAACAAATAGACCCATAATACAACAGGTATATTCTCGGCACATTGTCTTGAATTTATTTTAAGTATACCAATCATTTCAATTGTATTTGTTATCCAATTTATTTTGATTGGACCAAACGTGTAGTCTTTGTCGCAACAGACAAACATTTCAGAATTCCAGACCTGGCATTACTTTATGAATTTATGCATTAGGTTTAACTTTTTCACAAAAATATGCAACTTTATCATTAAACAACCAGCACATACCAAGAACATGGAGAAAAAATTGATTTGTGCTTCGGATATTCAACTGTAATAGAGAATGATTTTCAATGCTGATTGGCTGTTCACATCATTTGGCGGCGTCTTTGATTGATGTGCAGCATCAACATTTAACTTGTTAATACAGAATATGTAACAAGAAGCAAGCCAATATCTCTTTGTCACCTCTGAGGATGTGAAACAACCATATGTAAACAACAAATGGCAAGAAATATTTACAAACTATTTAGTATATCTGAAATCATCTCCCTTTATCATATTACATAAATATGTCCTAACATAAGGAAATATCATTATAGTTTGTTCATACATGGTTCAGGATAAGTGTTCTTGATAACATTTAGGCATTTGTTTAGTGTATGTTGTGTAATTTTACATGGAATTAAATGTACATGCATGTATATAGGCATATTGTGCAAAGAAAAATGCAAGCTCTAACAATATAAATGAAATCTTAAATCTTTGCATCTAAAGAAAGTTTGGCACATTTTAATAACTCACACATCAAGATTTATATGTAAAAAACATAGTTACTGTGGCAATAAGAGTTTCGTGCATTTTTGTTACCGAACTTGATGAATTTGATTTGTATTTGTTGGTTTATTTTAAATGCAATATTGCAGATTATCTGTAGTAAATTTACATTTATGTTTTTGTGTGTTTATAAATATATACGAGTTGTAATGTTTATTAATATACATTATAGCATAAAATCGACTATTTTTCCCTCTTTTGCCCATGTTATAACGGGACCAAAACCATGTGTTAACATAGTCACGCGCTCTTGTTATAGCCCGGTTTCACCTATGCGCAATACATACAGGGCCCAGTAAACAAACAAACAAAAAATGACGATTTGGCCTGTTTGCCGAAGAGTCATGCGCTCTTGTTATATTGAAATTTATTGATTCGAGGGCCTCAGTCGCATATTCAAGTAACTATGCCGGAAAAACGGCGTATAGACATCGGTGCTAATCTTGGTTGTCGCCCTTTCTAAGAAACGGACAGTTGTCAATGTAAACAAATACCGTAGAATCTACCTGTCATTCAGTTTAACACTCCGATTAACTTACAAAACTAGATAACACAAAATTAATATGAGAAAATGTTTTTTATTTATGTTAATGTTGATAAATGCTCTTTATATTTCTTTGAGAGAATAATGCTTAGTGCCTGATTTTTTTATAAACTTGTTTGCTTGAAAAAAAAACCGATTCTGATCAGACTGATGTCACTGATCTTTTTTCTACCGTCAATCTGAAATCATTCTAAGAATTTCTGAGGGTCATGTTTTTGTCTTGGGTAGAGGGTAGAGTTATGTAACGTTTTTTTTTCTTGAGATAATAAATCTCCAAAGGCCAAGCTTTGTTAAATCAATTAAAATTCAAAATTTCGTTCGGTTCCGAGAATTTTCCAAGTTGTTGGCCCCGGAAAAATGAAACGCATACGTAAAACATAGAATTGGATAAATACCGTCCAAGCTCAAGACTTTAATGCAATTGTGTTTTGTATAAACTATACATCACAAATCTGTTTGAAAATTTTATGCTATAATAGCGTCAACGCACGTTTATTTCGTGTTATAAAGCCTGCAGAGTCCCTCGGAACTGTTGGAGCCCTCGCCCTACCGGGCTCGGGCACCAACCGTTCCTCGGGACTCTGCAGACGTTATAACACGGAAAAACGTGCGTTAACCCTATATGAATGAAAGTTTTTTTAACAAGCGTTCTGTGTTAATTTTAAATTTGTATTTAATGAAACCGCTTCACTTTTTAAAACACCGCCCAGTTGTTTCACTTCTGAACATTTACTAAAAAAACAACAGGAGGTTTTACTAAGATTTAACAAAAATCTATATTTTATTAGAATATTAGTTAACAACTTTTATATTTACAGTGAATGAGATAGATAAACATACAGTGTTTCCTACAGCATGAAAAATCCAACAATATAAAGTATAGTAAACAACTGGTTCTAATATACCATAACAGAACAGGCAAACTATTTATAATCCTTAAAACTGGCATATACCATTTCACATTAAAGGAGCTCCACTGAGGTTCAAAAAGCTAAAAAACATGAAAATTGAAATTCTTAAATAAAGTTGGCCGCTTTAAACAAAAAGGTATTGAAAAAATCATACAGTAATCATACTTAGAATTTAATTGAAAAACGAGTTTTGGAGCGATTTTAGTCCGATTTGAGCTAAAAGTGTTTAAACGCTTTTCATTTATTTGGTTCTTTTACACTGTCAATTAAAATGATCACATTCTCAAAGAAAGCGGTAAAAATATCTGAACTTCCACATAACAACTACATCCAATGCTATACAAATTTTAAAACAAATTCTAGTCCGATAATGCCAAAATACCTAAGCGGAGTTCCTCTAACATTGAACTGTAAAAATCGTAAACTTGCACATAAAGAAAATTGAAAGACATACATTTGGATTTTATTTGAACAAACGTGAAGTCAATTTTAGCTTTTATACCAGAAGCAAGCAACTGTTTTAATAAATATGTATTTACACTTGTTCAACATTGAGATATTATATTGCACAAAAATTTACCCTTAACAATCGTAGATAAAGCTGCACATATTTGGCGCCAAAAAGCATGAAACATTCGGTTATCAAATAGAGTGTTCAACAATATCCAAAAGCAACTGTTGCTTTTCTCACAAAAGGTGTTATGTTTTGTAAAATCACTTTCTGCACTAAATCAATCACAACTTGTTTTAACTCTTAACCGGTTTGTCAGACGCTGTCAATACCTTATACTCTTCTTTTACATTGTAAAAGTGTGCAAATGCTAAATGCTCAAACAGTAAAACATGTTTTGTCGTCATGCATAACTTAGTAACAACCTTTTTTCTGACCAAGACTTAATCCATTGCGTGTGCGCCATTTTTATCACATAACTAAACATTTTCCCTTCAGTTTTTCTTTCCGCTTTTGTGATCGTGTTTTCTTTGTTTCTAACTGTAAACTCATTGTCCGCCTTTTTTCTAATTGTAAAAGTTCTTGAAAAAGCTCTTTTACATTGTAGTTAGTTTTAGCGGACGTTTCTAAATGAGCACAATTCCATCGCTTAGCAACCGCCGCTCCCTCTGCTGTCCCTACTTCACGATTATATTCGTCACATTTATTACCCACTAACATTATTGGAATTCCTTCTATGTCGGTACCCTTTATTTCCGTTATTTCTTCAAATATTGGTTTCAGTTCTTCGAGGGACTGTCGACTCGTTATTGAGTAAACAAGAATAAATGCATGTCCTTTGGATATTGACAATCTTTGCATTGCTGGAAACTGATGACTTCCGGTAGTGTCTGTTATTTGAAGTGTACACACCTGTTTATTACAGCTAATTACTTGACGATACGTGTCTTCTATTGTAGGTATGTACGACTCACGGAATGTCCCGCGAACGAATCTAAGGACGAGGCTGCTCTTCCCAACACCCCCTGCACCAAATACCACAACCCTGTAATCATTGCTCTGTTCTGGCATAACCCGTAATCTCACAGATCTGTCTTTTGTGGGCGCCTGAAAATATACAAAAATAATCTTATAGATGATTACATAAACAAAATAAAGTTTTATTAAAGTATATATACGAGACATTCCTATCAATCTGAGAATAACAAACATTATTGATACCGAGCTTGTTTTACAGTTGTTGATGTTTTCTACGTTGAGTGCTAAAATAAATAAAAAATATCACTAGACGAGAGTTTATTTAAACAAAAATAAATTTTAACGATAAAAATCAAGGTCATAATGTTTCATAAGGGGAAGGGGGCGTCAACGCCCTCATAATAGAGGCATAACATTACAAAAAAGCACTGTAAAGAAAAGTTTATTATTTTAGTTTACCAAAAACAT
>NW_026862454.1:0-12134 GCF_026571515.1 Ruditapes philippinarum | reverse complement strand
GGTTAAATAGCTATAAGACTTGCGGCCCTTTTGTATACAATGTCAGACATTTTCCTCAAAAAGCTTACAATCGTACAATAATTATAAATAATAAGATAACACATTTGTCCATTCAATTGGCAGCCCATGTTTATTACACAATATATTTCCGACGGCATTAATGAACCGATAAAAAAGAAATGTAATTTTTTTACTTGACCTAAATCCTTCTTATCTGGCGGGAGCTAAAAAAATTTGTCTTGAAAATTTAATTTTACAAGAACAAAAGCATCATAATTTTACTTTGGCATCAAAATTTTTCCGCCACTCTAAAATTTTAAAAAGGGACTTTCCATCTTTCAATCTGAAAAAAAAACTTCATTAATTGGGGGGAAAATTTTTTAAATTTGGTACTGACTGAGTACAATCAAGGTTTGAATCTATGAAGGGCTAAAACTTATGATACTGGACTGGTTCAGACAATAAACCACTATATGGGCCAGCTCTCTTTTTTTTTGAAATCATATCAAATTGTTTGTTTGTTTCTTTTTAGGGGCCTTTTCCCCAAAAAACATTTTCAGTCAAAAGGTGGTATTTTTCCAAAATCATTCCCTGGAGAGTTACACCACATAAGATCCCTTTCCCCGTGCTAAACTAAAAAACATCTCCGGGGATCAAACCCCACCAAAAGGGGAAAAGGATTAAAGTTTTGACTCTAACCCCTCGCCACGGGGCTACTCATTACTAATTAAAGAATAATTTTTGTTATACATATTTTTCATATAAATATTTTCTTTCAACTCAAGTAATAAAATAACTATACTTTTAATAATGTCCAATTTATTTCTTTTCTTTTTTTTAAAAATAAAAATATATTATATCAAAAATAAGTTTGTGTTTTTTAAAGTTCACATGCACACAGAATAAAAAACAAACTGCACCATGCAAAAAAACCCAGAAACCACAATTTGTGAATCCTCACAACCCATTATACAACGCACTCTGGCAATGCAAATACCCCCAAAAAAAGCACAAAAAAAACAGCAAAAAACAGACAAATATCCAGAATATTCAAATTTTGCAAATTTCTAATTATTATGGAACGAACAAAAGACACATACAAAGATAAATCAAAGCTGTTTTGAATTTTTATACTTACTTATTTGCCTTCCAATTTGAAAACGTTTATTATCAATATGGGATATAGAAGATGAAAACCAAAGTAATGCACCCAACAGTATAGAGCCTCACATCAGACAGGCCGGCTCACACTGGGGTAAACGTTATTAATCTTTCCTTTTTGGCTTCAAGCAGGATTGCTGTAAAATATCTTTAAAAATATAGCATACTATACATGTTACTTAGTTTATATATCCACAGGCAGCTTGAAATTCTAATCAAAAAAAGAAAAACATAAGCAAATAATTAAGAAAAAAACAGCAATATAACCCTCTTTACCATAAATATTATAAAGCTGGGGGGTTTTCAAAAAAATTTTGAGGCCGGTCAGACAAAACCCAACAAGTGCCGTTTGCGACCCACATAGCTCCAAGTACCTTAAAGTTGTGTTTATTCAGGACCATGTCTTGTCGCCGCTTATAAAACCCTATTACAAGTAAACGAAACGAATGCCCAAACGCATCCTGACAGACTCGCCGGAGCGCGGCTGATCACGGATCCGCCGGTCCCGCCAAACCCACTATTTGGTTTTTCTTTATGCGGGCAATTATTACTATTTCTTGTTTATTTGAATAATTTTTCAATTATGGAAATAAATTGTATCAAGCTCCTTTGATATATATACCATCACTTCAAGCACTAACAATTCAATTGAAAAGTTTAGCAAGAATGAAATACACGAAAATAAATATAATGTAATACAAAGGGCTTGAATCCTTTATAGTTGTTACCAGTTTTACAGTAAGGATGTAAAGACCATAATAAACAGCAAACCTTGTCCGGAAAGACCAAAGCAATTCACATTCAAAGCACACCAAATGCAAGTACTTTTTATTACAAGACCTGTCATTAGGACAACATGCCTGACTTTTGTCAGTGCTTGATTGAAAAACAAGAGTCTGGACAAAGTAGATTTTTTTTAAGTTCAAAAAGGGCCATATTCTGTCAAAATCCATGTTATTGGCCTTTGTTAGTGACCTGTAATGCTCTCAAATAATGGTTGAAGTTTCAACCCTTTCCTTTCAGATCAGAGATACTAACTTGCACACAAAAACTTAACCAACTGAAGGTTATGCAAGTGCAGCAGCTCTTCATATTCTTCGAATAGTTGAGCTAAAAATCAAAGTTCAAAAATCAAATGCCAAAAATAAAGTTTCACTGTTTCACAAGGCCAATCAATCAGCCAGTTTATGTTGAAGCTAATTAACTTTTGGCACAAAGTCTTAGCAATAAATCAAATAACTACAAAAAGTATGCTCTGGCTCAGGATTCTAAATGATTACTCTTCTATGACCATGGTTTCCTTGTAAATATGCGCTATTTATAGAGCTAGCAATATGTTACCATGGTTTAAGCATTTTAAAGTTAAAAGAAATATGGTTAACATGTAAAAGGCATTTAAACTTCACAGCAAAGTTTGGCATCAGTAACTAAGAATCAGGAAAAAAATACAAAACAATATTTGGACTATAGCTTGGTACCAAGACTCAGTACAATGTATGGCCTAGGTTACCAAGACTGCAATTGCTGCTTTAACAACACAGATAAAGTTTAGGCCTAGCATAACTGCATCATCATTATTGTGTTTCGTGGTGTAAAAATAGAGGGTAAGTTTTAATCAAATTATTAATATCTATAAAAAATAATAAGAATTTCATCAGATGACTATGCAGCAAAGCTTGACCTTATAAGTAGCACGGATAATCAAGGTTTTTTCAGTAGTTAATTAAAAGAAAATCTTTTAGTAAAGCTTAACATTTTGCAAATTATTTCTTGGATTATTGGCATCACAGTTAAACATTAACACTTTAATACTACAAAGGTCACAGTAAGCAGTTTATATCACATCAATTCACAGCAAATCTTGGACTGTTAAAATTGTACTATAATGGACTTGCCATGCATTAATTCTGGACCTGTCCATTAATGTTTTATGGACTTTCAATATCAAAAATGTCCAAATTGAGCTATACACAGTATAGAATCTAGCCAGACTGTAGAGATGTGCAGGCTGGCCTGATTCTATACTTGTAGCATTTAGGCAAGTCCTACTTGTAGGCAAAGGCAAGTCCTTATAAATGCAAAAAAGCATGCAAAGAAATTAGCATTCACTAAATGCCAATAACACCTAGCATTCACACAGTTTTTACAAACCTGGGAAAGGATCAGGTAGGATTATTGGAACACCTATGTCGGGATACTTTGGGTCAATAGGGTGACGCAACATATTTGAGGGGGGTCCTAAAACAAATAATGGTTGTTTATTCACCACACCACACTCACACAGAGTTCATGCAAGACAACAACAATATGAATTAAAATAATGTCTTGTTACATGTGATGGTATCATGAATTTAAAATATTATTATGTGGTACTAAGTTATCTAATTTAACCTTTAACTTGCTGGATTTCTTGAATTGGCTCATATATCTAGCTTTTTAGTGTTGGAACTTTTCATTAACAATAATTGGGGATATCAACATGAAAAGCCAATAGTCAAGAGCCTGGTCAGACTAGAGGGATGTGCAGGCTGGCCTGGCTCTAGCTTTTAGTTTTGAAACTTTCCATTAACAATATTTGGGGATTACAAAATAAAAATTTGAAATTAGTCGCCAACGGTATAGAGCCTGGTCAGACTATACAGATGTGCAGGCTGACCTGGCTCAGTACACTAGTGGCAAAGGCTAACATTACTCTAAGTCCAGCAGGTTAAGGGTTAATGAACATTACTATATAATTACTGCATGTTTGTAACCTATATTTTCACAGTAGTACAATCATGTCAATTATGTCATGTCACTATCTTATAATGGCCACAACAAATTTATTAAAGTGGAATGGTCTACAATGCAGTATGTTGATAAAAACAATAGAAAATGTACTTTGTATCATTTGGCTATTCTTTCCACTTATTACTTGAAAAAAAATGTTGATTAAGTTCTAATGGATTTAGTATGAACATTTATATGAAGAATAATAATATTTTGTTCCAGAACAATTTATATCATCTGCTATATAAATATATGAAATAATTCATATCAGTTGTATCTCATATTTGCCAACAAGTCATATATATTTCTTTTGTGCTTTGTTGTTATGTCTAATACTAAACATCAACTGTATCATTTATTGTTTTACATAACTTCTATTATAGACCAATTCACTTTTATTATTTTTAATTTTATTTAAAGAGTAAAATTGTGCAGTATTATAAATTTTTGCACAGACTTCCTGCAGGTTATATGGCCAAATATAAATGCCAGTATGCTATATAACCCTTATGCCTAGCAGCTGGGGTAATATAAGCTTACATTATTATGCCAATCAATACTGTTTGTTATACCCTGTCATAAAACTTCATAACTAATAATTTATTCATGAAGCAGAATTTTCAGGTTAAAGCCCCCATATTTACAATTGGGCCAATTAAAAGATATCTAGCAACCAAAATAAGGTTTGCATATAATCAACATTTGAAGTTTGTTTAAGTGTAGATAAATCTATTAAAGAGTCACTACTGAGCTCAGTTTCCAAAAACCTGACTTCAATTTTACAAAAAACACAAATGTCGTCTGATGATTTTAAAAGATTAATTGGCCATGACAATTATATCTGCCAAGAATAATTACCTACTGCTTATAAGAGTAAATGGTTCCAAAACCGGGAGGCCGACAGTAATGCTGTAAGAACTTGGGCCCAAAACCCGTTGTTTTGCTGTTTAGAATTCATATGAAATTGTGATGTATTGTATAATACATGGTAGTTATAGCAATAAGAATATGATTAAACTATAAATTCCAAATGCACTTTTACAATATGCTACATCAGATTAACAAAACATTTACATGTCTTAATCACGATGCTTTTTGAATTGTTTTCTTTAGGAAAATTTGCCATATTCTAAATACATATATAGATTCTACTTTACTTTATCAGATCATTAAAATTATCAAGTGCCAGTTTCAAGATAAAAGTATCTATTTTAATACACAGTTGGTGTAGATATAAATCATGCTGGTAAACTTTCCAAAAGGCTATGAAGTAGTGGTGGCAAGTAGCCCATGCCTCCAGTTATAAAGCCTTGGCAGTCTGTATACCATAAAAGGAGAAAATTTTGCAAGGACTTAAATTTTGTTAATTGTAGATTTCCGCAAAAAAAGAAGAAAATTATTAGTTAAGTATCTTAATACCATATGATTATTTAACAGAACTGGAAGTAAAAAAGTTGTATATATAACCTTGTCAATAAATTATTGGTCCAAAATGTTGATTAATTATGTGAAATTTTGGCCTCACAAAAACAACTGATTTTACAACATTCCTGCAGTTTAAGATGACTCTATAAACTGCTGGCTGATCACCTCTGAGTGAGTTTTAATATTTTGATACTGAAATCACATAAACAAAATTGCCATTGGCCATTTCAAAGTTCATTGGGTAATACAAATTCATTACATTAATCAAGGTGGTTTCCCTTGGATATGCTTGCAGATTTGCATGGCTCACTTCTGATGCCATAGGCAAGTCTGTAACTGAAAAATCTAACAATGTTAATTGTTTTGATAGTCGTAACTGCAATGGACTTTTTTTTTAAAGATAAGTTGTTCTTTAAAAAAAAAATCAGAAATTCATTATTCACACAGCCTTTATGTATTTTCTCAATTTTAAAATCTCAACACAAGCTTTCAAAAGAACTGAAATGAAATTCATGAACATTTAAAAAACAAACATGCAGAACAGTGAAATAACATTTAAATTCAAAACATCTATAAGATACAATTGAAACATTTCAGTTGCATTCAATTAAATACAGAATAAGCTGGATCGCCTAAAAGACTGGGATCCTGATTTTGCCTTAAAATTGGGAGTCTTTGCATTGACACTTTTTTTAGTGGGAAAAGTTACAAGTTAGTTAATAAATTTGGAAGTAAAAAGTCTAAAACAAATCAATGTTAACAATAATTTTTCGGGCATATCAACTGAAATATTTCAAATATATGTAAAAACAATAATTATTGTTTATTCAAATAGAAATAGGAATTTCTAAGTGAAATCTAACAAGCACTCTGATAGGATAACAATAGTAACATGTGGGAAATGTAACATGCGCTTTGATTGGATAACAAAAACAACACACAGTGATGAAAATGTAAAAGGCTACCTGATTGGCTAGTTGAATCCTTGTCTAAAGGTGGTGATACTGATCATGCAAGAACAGAAACAGTAATACAATAATGTGATCAATCTACATGGGAAAACTACATGGAACTGATATGTGAAAATATATAAATAAGTTATCCCGCGTGAAAAGTGACAATTCTATTGATACATTTATCATTAAGACAGCCTTATGTTTAAACATATTCTTCAATTTCTGGCTCTTTTTAAAGTAAGGAACAAATGATTGGCTACTTCTTTAGATGTCCCTTACCAGATACCAACAATTTTTTATTGAAAATTTCTGAGTTTTGAGCAAAGAATCAATTATTTTGATATAGTTTTCTCACCTTTTTTCAAAGTATAAATTTATTTTACTTCAAACAACCTTTTTTTGATGACACAAGTCAATTTATGAGGAATTGACATTAGTATAAACTTACAAGACAACTATTTCAAGAAAATTGTAATAAATAAAGACTTGGTTAATCCAGGATAATTATTCAAACATATTGCACAGTAGCAAGAATTGTGAATAATGTACATTGTACATGTACCAATAACTTCTAAAAATTTAAAGTAAATGTACAAATTGAATATGAAAAAGGTATGTAGTATTATATCTATTTACAAAATGTTGCTGAAAAAAAACCTTAGAAAGTCTCTGACCATATAAACATAATTGCCAGTAAGGTCATACCTCAGTTCCGTGCCATGTAATACTACATAATAATACTAGCTTAAAGGTCACTAAGTACCGAAACATAAACATCTAACTAACTATACAATAGTGATTTATAATAGGTCTCAAAGATTCCTTACAACACTGAAATAACTTGCTCTTAAAATTAACAGAGAAAAAATAGATCTTATTTTTTTACCGATTATTTATCAATGATATGTATAAGATGAATTGAGTTTAGATGACCAGAAAATGAATCCACCTTTATGTAAAACAAAAATATACAATTTTCTCATCTGATGGACTAGGCCATATCTTAATCACTGATAAAATAAAGGTAATAGTCATCTATCACTTTGATTCTAGAAACAATATCTTACCATAGATATTCTTCAGGTGATAACATGGGAGTAAAATGGATTAGATTCATCATTCAATTATGATAGTGCCAATTAGACATCACTGTTGATGTCATGATCTTTTACCAAGCATGCATACAGAAATTAATGAGTAAATTTACTTGGGAGTAAATTGTAACAGCTATGTTTTATTTTATGATGCCAATTAGACATCACTGTTTGCTCAATGTAAAGCCATGATATTTTGCCAATCATGCATACAGACACTAATGAGTTAGTTTAATTGGGAGTAAACTGTAACAGCTTGGGAGTAAATTACAACAGCTATGTTTTATTTCAGGATATTGTAAAGGTTGGTTAATCATTATCATACTTCTATGTGAAATTTTCTGCATAGCATTAGAATATAAGTCTATAAGGTTAATTCAGTGTTATAATAAATCTCTATTTATTTGTGTGACAAATTGTAAAAATAAAATGTTTTTACTAGAAATTTATTTTATTTCTAAAGATATACTATGCTAAAAGTTGATATTTAACAATACAGATAACTGGTATACAGTCTCTCTTTAAATGTAAAAAAAACACTTTTAGAGTACACACAGAGAAGATAATGTAAACTACATTTTAACACAGTATGAATACAAAGTGTCATTAAAAGAACTGGCAGCTTTCTTTTAAGAAAAAAACAAAATATCCTTGACCAGTAATTGGGAAAGCAGCTATCAAAACACAGTTTTGCACTTTCTCTAATTCAATTTAGAAATTTTCAGTAAGAATTTTCTAGATTTCATTAAATTTCTGATATAAAAGTATTTTACCAGAAAATGAGCATAGTATATCTTAAAATAAACGGCATTGTTTACACTGAAGAAAACTAATAATCTATACTAATCATAAAAAATATTCATTTTTAAGAAACTAAAAAAATTTGAAATCGATACACTATAAATTGTACCTTAAATGCAAAGCATGATTTCAAAATTACAATTCGCATATTAAAAGCTATGTGCAATCTAAAGAAATGAGAAAAAAATCGTTCAATATAACATTTTTTCCCCTATTTCACTGTGAGCTTTGGTGAATAAACATCTACCATCCTGTTACATCTATTAAATGTTTTGATAAATAAAAAAACCTATACCATACCTTTGAGGCAGACATGTTGAATCATATGTTTGACAAGGGCTATCACTGTGGTATTGAGCATTAAAACACTACCAATCTCGGAGAAATACAGTGACTTCTGCCGTACCCAACATGGTTCATAAAACATCATGTATAAACTGGTTCCAAAATGGTTCCAATATGAATCCATGTACCTAGAAAAAAATACCGTACGATAAACAAGCAATTATCATAGTATTGCAAGCAATCCATAAGTCCCCTACCGGTTAGAACCCCAGCAACTTTCTGATGGGCCATTGGCCAGTCAATTTTACCAGTGAATGAATGACATGAATGAACTTAAATCTTTTGAGTTCTAAGTTTGTCTATATCACAGTAATGTGTTAAGTTTCCCTGCCTAGTAAGGAAATTATGTTTATACAACCTTGCCATATTATTACGATGTGGGATTTTAAAGTAAATCCTATAATGAATGAAGAAGTTGGAGTGAAAAATACCAATTTCTCGAAAAAAATCTAAGTTCAAGGGGGACATAATTCTGGAAATAGTCTTGCTACAGTATTTAACCTTCTCAAAAATGTTGAGTGATAATAAGAAACATATATATGAAGTTTGAAGTAGATACATTAGGAAATAAAGAAGTTATTTAAAAAAGACAACATTTTTTTCATAAAAATTCTAAGTTCAAGGGAGGTAATACTGATAATTTTTGTGCTAGAGTTATAAACCTTGTCACATATGATATGGTTGATGACCAGAAACTTATATTTAAAGTTTGAAGTAAACACCTTAAGAAATAAAGAACTTATAGTGAAAAAGCTGAAAAATTTAAATCAGAAATCTTGAAATTCAGGTTATTTGTTGCCATAGCAACCAGAATTTTCAACATAGGAAGAAATAAAACTGCCATCTATCCATATATCAAGTTTCATAAAAATATCTTCAGTACTTTTTGCGTTATCTCGGGATCCAGTTTATGTGTTTAATTTGCCATATTTTCAGGCTATTTGTTTCCATAGCAACCAGAATTTTCAACATAGGAAGAAAAAAAAGACATGCATAATCTCCATACTGCCATCTATCCATATATCAAGTTTCATTAAAATATTTTCATGATAATTTTTGTGCTAGAGTTGTAAACCTTGTCACATATGATGTGGTTGATGACCAGAAACTTATATTTAAAGTTTGAAGTAAACACCTTAAGAAATAAAGAACTTATAGTGAAAAAGCTGAAAAATTTAAATCAGAAATCTTGAAATTCAGGCTATTTGTTGCCATAGCAACCAGAATTTTCAACATAGGAAGAAAAAAAAAAGACGTGCATAATCTCCATACTGCCATCTATCCATATATCAAGTTTCATAAAAATATTTTCAGTACTTTTTGCGTTATCGCTGGATCCAGTTTATGTGTTCAATTTGCCATATTTTCAGGCTATTTGTTGCCATAGCAACCAGAATTTTCCACATAGGAAGAAAAAAAAAAGACGTGCATAATCTCCATACTGCCATCTATCCATATATCAAGTTTCATAAAAATATTTTCAGTACTTTTTGCGTTATCGCGGGATCCAGTTTATGTGTTTAATTTGCCATATTTTCAGGCTATTTGTTGCCATAGCAACCAGAATTTTCAACATAGGAAGAAAAAAAAGACGTGCATAATCTCCATACTGCCATCTATCCATATATCAAGTTTCATTAAAATATTTTCAGTACTTTTTGCGTTATCGCGGGATCCAGTTTATGTGTTCAATTTGCCATATTTTCAGGCTATTTGTTGCCATAGCAACCAGAGTTTTCAACATAGGAAGAAAAAAAATGACGTGCATAATCTCCATACTGCTATCTATCCATATATCAAGTTTCATTAAAATATTTTCAGTACATTTTGCGTTATCGCGGGATCCAGTTTTGTGGACGGACGCACGGACTGACAGACAGACGGACAGACAGACAGACAGACAGACGGACGGAGGGTAAACCTAAAGTCCCCTCCGGTTAAACCGGTAGGGGACTAATAAACAGTGTTGTGAAAATGTTTTTTCCTTTTTTAAACAAGTCCCTTAAAGTGACCTCTCCACTATGGCAGAAAATGTCTATACTGATATTTTTTTCAAAAATTGGGTCTAAAATTCCCAAATGATATAAATATATTTATAATTGTTGACAATTGCTGTGGCTTTTTTAAGGGGACCGGTGGCTTAGTGGTTAAGGTGTCGGGGCCCCCAAGGGTTTGATTTTTTTATTTCAGGCACCTCATGTTTCCTTCATAACACCAGTACGGGTTTGGTTCCGGGAAGCAGACTGGGAAAGTGTTTAATAAAATTTGGGGGAAAAGAACTTTTTTCCGGCAATCGAGCAAAAGAAAAATATTTTTAAAAAAAATAGTGGGGGTTTTGGGTTTTCCCCAAATTTCCCTAATACAAATTTTTAAACAATTTGAACCAAAAAAGATTTCACTTTGGGGCAGACTAACTTTTTTAAAAGTATAAAAGGGTTTTGAAATATTCATTTTTTAAGACAAAATTTAATATGTATGATAAAAACAAATTTTCCCCGTGGGTTTTTAAAACAATTTTATTTTTTTTCATTTTTTTCCTTTCAAACATCCTTGACCAGGGGCTTTTGGGGGTGTAAAAAACCAAAATCCCAAAACTCAAAAAACGATTTAAAAACCCCCCCAAAAACTTTATTTTTTTAGGGGGCAGTAAGATTAAACTCCTTTTTAAATTTATATGAAACTTTTAACCCCAATTACCGGGCACTAAAGGTGATAATATCTACACCTTAGTGTAGGAACGGGGTTAAGTCCTTCTAAATTTAACTGGATTTATTCAGTTATTGCGCTATGATGATGATATGTAGTATTTCTACCAGCATTATTCTACCAACACAGAAGTATCTATGCACAAAATACTATCACCATTATTAAGCCTGTTTGATTGGAAATAGAACCTCTTGTCATGTGCATGGATTAAAATAGCAGAACACATCAGTCATTCTGACAGTAAATAATATAACCATGTCATGCCTGTGCCATTAGATACTCAGGTTACAATATACAATAAACTTGACTGCATGGACACAAATAGCATCAAGATGAATGGCACTGTTCAATAATGCTATGAACTTAAAACCACAACTGTGCTACTATGAATGTGATATTAATACAATCATGTAAATCTGCTTGTGAAGTCTGACTCGGCTATAAACAGTAGACTGCACAAATTTAGCACTCAGAACTATAGATTGCTTTCAGTGGCAAGGTAAATTTTTGTAATCTGAACTATATTATAATGTTCCTTAAAAGTAGCAAAATCTTAAACTTGTTTAATTCAAAGTCAGACAAACAATTTGATAAAATCTTAAAGAATAGAATGATGTTATCCGGAACTATACAGATATTCAGCAGGTAGAAACTTTACCGTTACTGCTCCACCGTGCACTACCTGTCACAATAGATTGGTCAACATGTTTTGAAGCTGTAAAAGTAAGTTTGTTTGTACCTACAGATAAGCTCGGCAAACCCGAATATTTTGAATTCTGGAGTTAGTCTATTGTTTCTATATTCAAAGATGGACAAGTCAATTTTGTACAAAATGGCTTCAGTAAGTCTGGGGATTATAAGCTTTATTGTCAGTGAC
>NW_026862453.1:0-12827 GCF_026571515.1 Ruditapes philippinarum | reverse complement strand
GATGTGTGTTTACTTAGGCGGCCGTTCTGACCTGATAAAATACAAGGAGAAGCGCCCTGCCGCATTAGCGTTGTGCCGAGTCTTTATTTGGTGATTTTAAAACCATAATCAAAATGGTAAAATGTTACGCCCTTATCTTCATCATTAATCAAAACATCATCACATCTCAAACAATGAACTCCATCTTCGGTCCCATTATAACCATTACAAAAAAATAGCAAGAGCTACATCGTCATCACAATTATCATCATCATCATCATCAACACTATCATCATCATCATCATCATCATCATCATCATCATGTTCAAAGTCAGCACCATCGCTTTTGTGAATTAATTGAATTCCGTTTTATGTAAGCTTTATGATAAATGGTGGATGTAAATTATCTTTATGCTACAAAAGACACATTTGTATGGTGGCCGGTTGCGGCCATATAACGCCAGCGATCATTTTGTAGTTTTATCATTAATTGCCGCGGGCAAGTTACAAACCTGCAATATTTTTCTATTGAAATCATTCGAAAATGTCACGTGAATCGTTTAAACCCCTCGATATTTTAGAAAATGTTGCTTTATGCATTAAGCGTTGCTTTATAAACGTGGTCGCCTTCTTTGTGCGTTGAAAATTATTTCACGTATATCAACTGCGTATATGCGAAAGCACAGTTATACGCATTACAACGTTTAAAGCCGTACTCCGCCGGTTAAGCTGGGAAATTGCTATATCCTCATAAAAGTGCTAGTGCGACTCAAGCAACCAGATAAATCAACGTAGTCGAATTCGGGCATAGCCTTTCTGATATCGTGGTAACGTGAATGTCATTTAAACAGAAAGAAAAAATGCATTTATTGATTTAATTTCATTGAACAATTGTTCTCAAAATTAAACAATTATATCTTCAATTACTGTCCTAGATTAATTTATGTTAAAAATTAAATACCTTTTATATAAACACCTTCCCATGACAAATATTACAAGTTAAATAAATGTAGAAAAAATATAAGAGAAAAAAAAAACAACACAAATATAAACTCATTTATAGATACTCGTATCTTAAAGTAAAGTATCGTTTAATTTTGTTTTGTTTAGTTTACTTTACAATAAAAACTAATGAAGTGACAAGTGATAATTTTACACACTCGCAAATGATAAAGGGTATGTTTACATCGACAAGTTTATAGAGATAACGAGTTAAATATCTACCCTATTAAAGTTTTAGATCATCGTAGGTTGTATATTTTCAACGTGTTCAATTGTATAAAATTAAGGGATTAAACAAGTTTGATATATACTGAAAAGTTTAACAGTGCTTTAAGAATTATAATAAACAATTAACATTATGTGTTGACTTCTATAACCTGATAACACCAAAGATCGATAAAAATATGATTATATGTATGTCAATTGAAAATACAACCATCAGAAATAAACATACGTAAAACGTATTCACATTAAGATAACTACGCCGGTCATACTGATGTAGAGATTAAGTAAAACATAAAGTAAATACTTATTATAAACAAAATAAAAGTTCTTACCTGTCGCTTAATAACCTTTGAATATCTATGGTATATATAACAATTTCTGTGCGTTATCAATTATACATCCGCTAAATACTTTGAATAGAAATAACTGGTATACCTCAAGCCTTAAGAGCGTAAAGTTATAAAAATCGATTGCAAACTTAGTTAAACTTTGTGACGACACTACACATCAGGTATTTCGACGATTTGGTTATCTTTAAATTTTCTTCCGGGTTTTCAATGACACTTTTTATCCATTATGTTAATTTACCGGCTATTAATAATGTGTGTCGATATTTTACATACGCCGAGAACAATGAAACAAATGGTTTCAATGCTCTTTTATTGTGGATTTAGCAATGTAAATAGATTAAGTCACTGTTTTAAAAATAGTTATTGATAACCATACCTGAGTGTATGTTCATTACTAGGCCTTAACAGAAAATCCTTTTAACATAGAGCTGGCAATGAGATGTATATAAAAAATATGAGAAGTAAAATGATAAATTATCTGATGAGCCATAATAGGCCTCTAAATTTCTCATTCAGGGATTGTGACATTGTTTGCGAATGGATATTAAAAACTCACGATATCGTATGTTTAAAACAAAGGTTTGAAGGACGTGAATAATGGATTTTTTATCAAATAGATCATGTCATAATTTAATTTTGCTGTCTTACTGTTAAAATATTTATAGCTCAGTTTAACTTCAGCTATTGTGGCAGTCAAAAGTTATATACTCTCTTGTTTTATTATATGTTTTTATGCTTTCCAGTGTTATACTGAAACAAATCAAATGAATTTACTCTGATTAACCACAAGTGAAATTTATAAAATATAATTTTCTCTGTAGCCGGACTATATCTGGATGCGAATGAAAAAGATATCATAGGTAAATTGAATAACAAGTAAAAGCAAATGCTGTAATACGTAAATTGTACTTCTTTAAGAAAATATAGTGGATTTCATCATACATCATGTTAATAATGTAACAAAATTAGAGAAAGTTCAACACAACTATATTTCAAAATTGATGATGTGACAACATGATGTGATGACGTCATAAGGATAATGCATGACGTTACGCGCCAAAATCAGTAAGAAATACTCAAAATCACTTAAAAAGCATGAACTAAAAAATTAAGTATAAGATTGAAATATATTTAATTCGTGAACACCACCTATTACAGTTTTACTCGTGGCTACCCACCCGTAAAAATATTGCATCTTGTGTTCACTAAGTGAAATATATTTCAATCTTTCATGCAGAACAAACAAATATCCTTTTTATTATTTATAATTATTATTATTATTAGTAGTAGTATTAGTATTTTTATTATTATCATTATTATTACTATTATTATTATTATTATTATTATTATTTTTATTATTATTATTATTATTATTATTATTATCGTTATCGTTGTCGTTGTCGTTGTCGTTGTTGTGATTGTTGTTTTTGTTGTTAACGTACCAACAAGCATTATGAAAACAGATCATTTCATTTGTAGAATTATCGTCTTATACATTTCTATAAGTTAAATTATTATATAAGTTTTGGGCTATTGGAACCGTGTCATCTAAAACTAAAACAAAAACATAATGGTAGCTGCGATGCATTCATACGTCTAATATTTATATAAATCTGCACTTTCATCAATTAATTATTTATCAGAAATGTCTAATTTAATGAATCAAAGTGTAATGCGATCTTATCAAACTACAGGGTCCGTATATTAAACAAATTTAATGTCTTGACACAAAGTGTTATGTGATCTTAATGCATTGTGTAGTTAAATACTTTTGTACAATCCAACGCGCACGAGGTTATTACTTAAAAAAGTTGGTTAACTGTTATTATTTTCTCTACTAGTGTCATATATGATATTCATCCGTTGTTGCATATGTAATTGCAATTACACAAATAGTATTAATTAAATGAATGTATCACCCTTTATCTGTTCACCAACAGTGTAATAAATTTTTAAGATATAACATGACTGTCTTGACTGTTAAGACTGAGAAATGTACTCATATTTTTTCTTAATTATATGGTTTCTTATCCTATATCAATTTGTATAGTTGCAGTTTATTTATCTATTATATTTTTTGTGTGAATTTGTCCCATAATATGAATTATATAATAATAGAAATAAATACTTTTTAAACAAATACTTGATATTTGTAGTGTACGTAATTTCATTTCAATACTTTAATATAATAAAGTAACTTAAAAAACAACAACAACAAAAACTTTTGTCTGCAAGTATGTGATGGTGATCTTTAAGTTATAACCATATAGATATTAATGTGTTCTCATGATTCATTTGGATATAAAGTACGTGGCAAATTTAAACTTAAAAATTAATCAGTTATAGATTTATTCATTGAAATAATTGTAAATAACCATGTTACAACTCTTTTCAACACGTACTTTTGTTTCACCTTTTTAAAAAAATACTGAGTTTCATTCAAGTAGATATTATTGCATACATAAGCGTATATACATCGTGCAACTAAGTTGTGGAATTATTAAAATATCGTCTAAAGAACAGTTTTTTTTTATTCATTATTACTTTTAAAACAGCATAATGGTTAATAATATTGTCTCGCGAAGACGACATATTTGTAGGTTGTTTCAAGTCATTCAACACAGATATTGTTTAGAATAACTGCCCGTTTAATAAGTATTGATAATTATTTGATCTTAATACAGAACAGTTCGTATTTTAAAGTCGTTTGAATTATAAATGAGGAAAACAAAAGTTACTGAATAATATAACGTTGATCAATGAGGATCAGTATTGATCGTTGAAGTATAATTTAAATAGCGTTATATATGAACACAAAACAGTATTGCAATGATGGTTTCATTCGTTATATTACCAGGTATGTAATACACTTAAAATATATATGTAATATAATGGTTATAACCCTATACATGTTGTGTATTGATATCTTATACATTTTCAACGTGATTAACATTATCTGTCAGAAAGACAAGCCAAGAGTTAGTCCACACTCAGCTCATTTATTTTAAACACAAACTGATCAATTTGTTAAGAGAATAACAGAGATACTTCTTTCGATTGTATGATAGTAACATAATATTTACATAAAACGGTTTACAAAAAATATTGCTTGTATTTAAAGTTTGTATTTAACTCTTATTCTGTATAAAAAGTATCATAAGGGTAAATCAAATTCATTCAAAGAACTAGATTGTCTCAAACACTTTTGTGTCTACACTCCTTTTATGTAATAAATAGAGGATATTCAAGTTTCTTCTATAAATACAGGATTTATTTTCATCGAGTGGTATAAAAATAAATATGTCACGAGTGGCAGTAGCCACGCGTGAAATCTGTTAATTTTCATACCACAAGATGAAAATAAATCCTGTATTTATGGAAAAAAAACTAGAATTTTCTGTTTATTATATACTTTTTTCATCATTTAGCCTATGAATAGGAAAAGTTCCCTTTTAATTTTGTTTATAAGCTGAATTTAGAAGAAAGTAGTTCGGCAAGACACCCGTGAAAATACGGAAAATACCAGTGAAAAATAAATTTTACAGTGAAAATACGGAAAATAAAAATACGCATTTTAATTCATCAATATTTCTCAATATTTCATTCATAAGTATATAATCAACTCTTGTGAAATCACCTAGTGTATTATTATAAGGCATGATATTGATACAAATAGTTTGGTTAAAACTTTTTTCATTCAACTTCCGGATTGATACACCCTCTTTTATATTCATGGTTTCAATGTATGTATCTGTGCAACTGTTACCTTATATGAAACACATAATTTAGAATTTGGACGTTAACATTAAAGCAGCATGCCTCCAGACGAGCGAAACTATTTCAATAAATCAAACTTGTGAAAAATATGCTAAGATTTTAGGCAAAGTAGAAAGATTCAAGATTAAAGTTAAAAAAATACATGCTATGAGTGATTTATGGTGAGTTTTTTAATAAGATGTTATAATATATCTTCTACTGCATGAGTAACGCAGTATGGGCATTTTTGTACATATTTTGACCTCTTTTTTGTGATTTGTAAATGTCATTGATAATGTATAAAATTTTTCCTTAAGGTAACTATACAATAATATACATTTAAATTTACTTTCAAAACTTTCATGAAAATAAGCATTAATCTGGAGGCGTGCTGCTTAAATGTATTAGATGCCTAATACAATATCTTCTTTCTGAAGGTCATTCATTTTCTTAATATTGGTACTTCTTTACAGATAATATCGATGCAGAAATAAACGCAATCATCAAATTTCAATTATAATCATTATGAATGTAGTAAAAGTTCGTTCTTACCTCTCGCCAAATAAGCTTTTAATAATACAGCGAATTTTCTGAGTAACCAATATACATCCACGAGGCACGATGAATACACACCACTAATATACCTTCAGCCTTTCAAGCATATAAAACTAAAAATCGATTTTATCTCCTTTATTATTTAAAATGGTACCCACATTATATTTGAACAAATAAATCTTTGAAGATATTATGTTTCCTTCGTCTACTAAAATTATACATGTAATATGTGTCGCTTGTGTGTTAACTAAGTGGAACAATGAATTCAATATTTTGAAAAACAATCATACTTGACTTCCCCCTTTGTGTTATTCATTTTCAAAAGAAAGACAAATAGGGCAATTAAAAGGAAATAAGATACTCTTTAAGTGGAAATCTTTAACAAACATAATCGCTACTTATATTCTACCATTGTAGAAAAATATTTGAAACTTATATCGTTAAACAAATTTAAGGTTTTGCAATACTTTCAACACTTCGTACATTCGTATTTACAAATGTAAGGGAACTTTTAGAATATAAAGTAACGACCGGTACAGAATATAGAATGTATTTCTAAAGTCTTATTTTGATATCATTTCCGGAATGAATCCGTGATGTGAAACCCCCACAGAACATTCTCAAAACTCTGGTGTTATTAAAATAAAGATCATATGTATCAATGTAAATCTTAATATCTGATAATTTATATCCAACATTAGTAAGGTTGTCTTACCAAATTTCTATTAATATATTCGACGATTGTTTAAGTACAACCCTTACACAGCTTGGTATATACAGATGTAACAGTTGATATCCGTTATGCAGTTCCGGCCACGAAAGGAATGTAAATTTTACATCATTCTATGTAACATATGAATAATCCAATTTTGTGTGCTTATATGTATTCATTTGTAAACTTTCCTCGCAATCCAATATAAACTAGTTTTATTAATAAGAATAAGAAGAATATTTATTTGTGATTAAAATACCGACAATTTTCGATTAATTTATATTGAACAATCTCTATTTACTGCAAGCATTATTAAATAAAAATTCACATTTTCAAATGAAAGAATTCATCGATCACATTTGCAATATTATTAAACTTCAAGGTCAACTATTCCAAGACATTATTTTATATCTATTTATCAAGACCTTTAAATGATAGTGTTCTTTAGAGTATCCAAACAAAGTTACTCTTTGGCCTAATGACTATAACCTCGTTTTCATCTGTTGCCCTTTATATGAAAATAACAATTATTATAGTGAATAGGTAATTTGTATGGAAGTCAAAATATTATTTTGTCTATATGTTGCTGCATTTATGACAAACAATTTCACATGTTTCGCTATTATCTTCAAGTATCACGCATCTAACATTATATGACACCATTATTTACATTATACAATTCATCTTTGTCTCCTTTAAAGGGGTTAACATTTATATGTTCCTGAGGCATAACATGCCTTTCAAAGTAGGCACGGTTCATCTGAGATTAATATGGCATAACTTTTAACGTTATCAATATACTAGTGTCATATGAAATTGTATTCATTCTTCTAAATAAACATTATTTTTGGACTAATACACTTTCTGACAAACAGTGTTATTATTGTGCATTGTTTGAATATCTATATAGGGGTACCTTGATATGCGTAATACTAAAAATAGGTCGTGAAGGAAGTTGTGCTTTTTCGTTATCCATCATGTACAGAATCAATCAAACCGAGTCTACAATTTTCATTAAATTTTGTTGTGATTATTGATTCCAATGGATCCCACTTTATCCAAATTTAAATGTATCATATTAATGACATGCAATTTAGATTACCAACAAGAACACATAAATTTATGTATTCATGCAATAATATAGAAGGGATTTATAATGATTCAAAAAGAAGTTTCAGGTTTTGTAATGAAAGAATAAAAAGCCAAATTTCGGTATATATTGCATATTTACTGACACAAAAGTCTGGATTATTGTTAAGCAAACATGTATCTGGGTATGTATCTTAAAATGTCTGTTCTAAGTTAAATATTTAGCACATATTATTAAGTCCATATACAATGGCAATTTTCAAACACCGAATGTTTTAGATGAATAGATAAAAACACACAAAACACTTTAATGTTAATTGTGTGTAATGTCAGACGCCTAAAATCAACTCTTGAACGAAATGTTTTAAATCGGCATTTTGATGTATTAATATTTAGATTTAATAACTAATTTTGATTGAATGAATGATTCTACTATTTATTGAGTAACATGAGTAACATTATATGACTATTCATACCTTACATTAATTAATACGTGTTTGACTATTTCATTTTTCGTTATTATTCCTAAATTGCGTCTGTCAATCTGTATTCTTTATCTTGTATTTTATATGACATACATTTGTTTCCTGTTCAATTCTCATTTTAGAGATGGCTCTGGGATTTCCACATGTATATTGTACGATTTTCTTAATTATGTTGTCTTATTTGTCTTTCGACAGGTGTTATAGAACAAACATCTAAGGAATGCTGTGAAGATGCTAATCTAATATATTCTGCCATTTCAATTCAACAAGGGACGGCCTGATAAGTTTACCTATTGTGTAGTTTGAATATAAGTTCGTTGCTTTGTTATAACCACTTTCAATATTTTGAGGCTTCCTTGTTGTTTATATAATATTATACTTTTGCATACTTTATCATTGTTAATTTTACTTTAAATTTTTGATATAACCGACGCACATGCCTAAACAGTACTTAAACTGTCACATTTTGCGTAGATTGTAAGCATAACTCTTCTTTCAAGCATGAATATTTATCGTATGCATTTATTACCCTTAAGTTTATACTTACTATCTAACATCACATATTTAAAATCTTTACAAATAGTTTATCTACGTTATTCATTTATAAATCGCTAACGATAGTTCTTCTTTGCTAACATTGATAAGGTACATCGGAAATGTGTATTTTTAATTAGGATAGTTTTATATATTTGATATGTGTTGGTTTTCTTACAAAAAATATCTAAGACTTTAAGACATTAGCCTCTTAATGTTAAAGTATTTCGATTCTGGATTAATATGGACATGATCTGAACTGATAATCTTTGATGGATATTTCATTCTTATTAATATTATTTGTATGTATTTGAGTGACTATCGTTTGAAATCTATGGAAAATGAAAACTGAATTGTTATTATTTTATACAATATAAATCATACTCATGACATAAAATATTATATCAAAGACTCTGAATAAGAATTTATTATAATTTATCATTGCATTTCTTAAAATTACTTAACAACAATTTTCTAAAACTCATGCTTTTGCATGACATTTCTTGAAAGATCATTTTAATTTAATCGATTTGGTTTCATCTAAAACATAAATGTTCATATAACTTGCTTACCATGAAATTATACATACATTAAAAAGTCCATGATTTCCTTATTTACATTATAAAAAACAAAAGTAATTTCATATACAGAAGGGGTTTTCTTGCACTTTTATTTCAGTGAGCTTAACTGAACCAGTGCTAAATATTACCTCGGGAAAAGTGTAATACCAGTTTGCAAATTCATTTTTCTTTCATTACAAATGTACAGACAAGTACTGTGCAATTATAGATATATATGTCAATACTTATATAATAGATTGCAAACACATATTTTAGTGTATTGCAGTTTCAATACTTTAATGTTCTCAATATCTCCCATTTGCCAACAATCAAAACAATATTCGTAAACAATAATACAGAGTAATCTTTATTGTACTGAAAAGTCGTAAGAAACCTGAAAACAGAAATTATTCATTTTAATTAACAACATAGAATGGTATAATTATTCCATAAAATATAACTCATAATGTCTATACAAAAGGCATACCATAGGGTCATGATAACTATTTCTAGTAGAATACATTATATTATCATATAAAACAATTTAAACCAACAGTTTGTTTCAATATATTTTTTTACACACATTCATTCACACAAACAGTACCCGATGGCTAATGACAGAACTATTTCTTATTTTGACAGGACTACTATGATGCATGATGCTTTGCCTGTACATCTATTCGGGTATCATCAAACGTTTCATCATCGCAAATGTATTATTGTATCTTGGAATCATTAAACAATATGTACTATTGGGTGTTTTGTGTAGTAGAATAATTCTAGAATTATACACTCATACCAAGGAAATTACAAGAAAAGCATTGATGCAAAGCATCAAAGGGCGTCCAAGCAAGAAATGCAGCAGGTGCAGATGAACTAGTAGATATATGATGACAAGATATTCTTATAAACTTTTCAATGGTTCATTGGTTTTTATCAGAATTGTATATCACTTATGAATGAACGGACGAAAGACATTGTTCATTACTTATAACTTTGATTGGCATGCTAGAAATTAGAATATTACTTGTTATTTCTTAATGATCGTGGTTATTAATAGCAACGGATATACATGTATACAATCATTTATAATCCATACGTGTAACGCATGATCAACACCACACTTGTGTTATTGTCCCTTATTATGTTATCGCTATTAGCGAAGACCCCCTCTTAATGTATCTGTTCACACTTAGTAACAATATGACACTTGTTATATTACCATGTTGGTCATGTTGAGCATTATTGTTTATTATACAATAATTGTAATATTTATTTTAATAAAAAAATACAGATTTATATGAATATTGTTTTCCTTTCTTTTTTGTGTTTTATGCGCTATTTTAATACTGAGTTTTTACGTTTACTACTATTTTAAGAATTCAATTGTCATATTGACCGACGATTATAAGTCAAAACTTAACTGGAAAAAGTCAGTAAACTATGGTTAATCTTTAAATATATAATAATGTTTATTCTTAAACCATATACATGTACATTTGTATTTTTCTTTATCATTTTTTAAATTATCAATCAATTGAATAATTCATAAAATCTGATTTGTAACTTTGAATAATTCCTCGGCATCTTTACTAAACACGAATAACAAATTAAATAAAATGTTTCAAAGTTGATAGTGTCATATTAACCCATTACTTCATATACATGCCTTTTAACGCCTTTTTCACCCCCCCCCTTTTTGTTGTCTCAAATGGTGAAAAAATGCCTTATTTAGACCCCCAACACTTGTTTTTGTTTGAGAAATGTTGTTAAAAAAAGTGACCACTTTTTCGGCGCGGCCCCCCAACCAAAAGATACATCAGGGGGTTGCCAGAAGGGGGATGTGCCCCCTTCTGTTTGGGGGGTTTGAAGGGGGGCGGAGTCCCCCTCATCGCCAAGAAAATTTTGGACTTGTGAGAGGCTATAAATGACCTCAGATTGATCATAAGGTAACGTGTAACCAACGCTGAAAAGCATTTGACTCTATATCAATCCATTGAGAAGTTGCAGCACTTTGAAATCAATTATGATAGAAAAAATCAACGCAAAATAGTGATTTTTGGCAATTTTGAGATGTCCCCTCGTTGCCATGGTAACAGAAAATTTAAGCCTGAGCATGTTGTTGCAAGGGCAATGGTCCAGTCAACATTTGTGCCAAGTTTGATTAGTGTTGAAGCAGTTTTTATAGTATTATAGCAATTTGAACTTGTAACGGGAGACTTTTCAATGAAAACAGCCATTTTTCACAAAATGCTCATGAAGTAATGGGTTAATGAAAAAAATAAAAAAATCTACAAAACAACAATTTTTCTTCAAATTTATATGACAGGCCATGTTTAAACATGGAAAAACGCGATTTAGGGTAATTTCAAGTATTTTCATCATTTTCTGTTAACCCATTACTTCATATACACGCCTTTTAACGCCTTTTTCACCCCCCCCTTTTTGTTGTCTCAAATGGTGAAAAAATGCCTTATTTAGGCCCCCAACACTTGTTTTTGTTTGAGAAATGTTGTTAAAAAAAGTGACCACTTTTTCGGCGCGGCCCCCCAACCAAAAGATACATAAGGGGGTTGCCAGAAGGGGGATGTGCCCCCTTCTGTTTGGGGGGTTTGAAGGGGGGCGGAGTCCCCCTCATCGCCAAGAAAATTTTGGACTTGTGAGAGGCTAAAAATGACCCCAGATTGATTATAAGGTAACGTGTAACCAACGCTGAAAAGCATTTGACTCTATCTCAATCCATTGAGAAGTTGCAGCACTTTGAAATCAATTATGATGGAAAAAATCAACGCAAAATAGTGATTTTTGGCAATTTTGAGATGTCTCCTCTTTGCCATGGTAACAGAAAATTTAAGCCTGAGCATGTTGTTGCAAGGGGAATGGTCCAGTCAACATTTGTGCCCAGTTTGATTAGTGTTGAAGCAGTTTTTATAGTATTATAGCTATTTGAACTTGTAACGGGAGACTTTTCAATGAAAACAGCCATTTTTCACAAAATGCTCATGAAGTAATGGGTTAATGCCATAAAAATGTACATTTTTTCTCAATTATTGTACATATTTATTGTTTTGATCTCATATAGATAAAATAAAACATGCGATTTGTGTTTTTTTACCGAATTGTATGTTGAATTGTATAATAATAATCAATAAATTTGAGAGTTGATCTGTGTTTATTAGTTATTGTAACCAAACTAAGTGACAAACATTCATTTTGAAAAAAAAGCTTATTTATCTGTAAAGTATTTGTTCTGTTCTGTAACGATATCAAACATCTACTCCAAAACCGGGAAAGACCGGACAATAAACGTGTGGTACTATTCGCCGGTCACTAGTAAATCCCGGTCAAAATAGACCTGGCCCCGTGTTCACTAACATTTCTGATCCTTATATTTGGATCAAGATCAAGTTTTTGGATCAATTTTCGGATCAAGATCAAAGTTGGTGTTCACAAAGAATTACGATCAAATCTGATCCGAAAATATGGATAAAATTGATCCATATTTTAATCCTCGTATTTAGTTGGATCAACTTAAGATCAATCCCACAATACACTCTGAAAAATGGCTGACTTTGTGTCA